>NC_079891.1:2017685-2150559 GCF_024868665.1 Triplophysa rosa
TTCCTAGCCTTTCGATTCCGATTCCAAATTGGAATTGATTTTCGATTCCCAACCCTATATACATTACACAGTATTTGGTTTAATTACATCTGAAGTAACTGTAATTAAATTACAAAAAATAAGAGTAATCCCCTACTTTACTTTTTAAAGGGAAACTAATTAAATTACAGTAACTAGTTACTTAGTATCTAGTTACACCCAACACTGATTTAAGCATCCCTGATATGCACAAGAACTGACCATTTTAAACAAAAGCCTCAATTTGTTTTGGACAGATGAAATAAACACACGGACGGCTTGTATGATCATTCTAAAGTGAACTACTCCTTTAAAGCCCACACACCTCCATCCTGGACATCTCCATCTTCTTCAGCTCCTCCAGAGCTCCCGTGGGGTCCGTCTTCATCCGCTCTTCAAACTGCTTGACAAACTCCTTACGCTTGGCTTTCTTCTGAATCCTGTGATATCTGCAGAGACACGAGATTGGTCCATTAAAGAAAAGCAGCACACTACAAAAGCTCTTCGTTCATTTGACTCTTTGGTCACCAGTGAATGCTGTTGCAACTCACTTTTTGCTCTTGATTTTCTTTTCTCTTTTGGCTTTGGCCTCGTAGTACGACTGCAGCGCTCGGGCCTTCTGCAGCTCGGCGCGACGAATAGTAGCCTGCACATACATGACGTGAAGTGCTTCATTCATAATGAGCTAAAACACGTGAACAATGAACGTTTTACTGAAAGACTGTTCCCACCTCCTCCAGACTCATGGCCATCAGCGATGCCTCTTCCACCGGAGTCAGGACGGGGTCATGAAGCGGCTGCTTGTTCATGTGCAGGAGTCGAAAAATCTCTTGTTCAAGAGGCGTTTCAGCCTGGCCAACAACACAACAAGTCAACTTCCAGCGCAAATGAAATCCCAAGCAAATTCCCCAATTGGCGTCTTAAACCTCTAAAATCAAGCAAAGTTAAATCCCCACCTTCCATCCGGCCACCACCTGCTCCACCCGTTTGGGTCCCGAGGGCTCCTGGTTCAGAGGAAACACCAGCTGTTCTGCTTTCTGGTTCTGGATGACCACGCTCTGCCAGTTTGTCACTTCTTTGGTGCTTTTCTCATACGCTACGCTTCTCTGAATCTGTAACGTCACAGAGAAAACTCACATTTACACAAACTCCAATAATGCATGCAGGTTTTTCTGCGGTGAAATGAATCCAGCGACGAAAGGACCGAAGTGAGTATTTGAAGACCTTCTCTGTCTGCTCTTTGTTAAGCGGGAGCTCCAGCGTCTCATTTCTGTTCTGCAGGTTCCTCAGCTGTTTCTTGGTTTTAGTGGCTCCTGTGGTTTTTTCCACAGTTCCCAGCAGGTCAGACAGGCCCACTTTGTCTCCAGCACCTTTCGAACAGAACATCTTTTACTTGAGTCCGAGATGTAAAGCGAATCTAGATGGTGACGCGTGGTTCTGCGCTTACCCTCCGCACTGACGAAGAACTCGGAGACCTGCAGACTCGCTTCAGAACGTTCAGTCTGGTTTTTCCTTGGATGAACGAGAACCGGTGCAATGACATGAGCAACGATTTCTACTGTATACGGTAACAATAATCGTAATATATTTCGTCACGGATCTTCAAGATACCTTCTCTTTCCACCCAGAGAACTGATGGCTTGTAGGAGCTTGTTGTGTTTCCTCTCATCATCACTTCCTTCCTGTGAAAAAACGACATTGACGTTTTTCAACATGGAGATATTAATGACTGCTTCAATGCTCATTTATGTGATTCTCACACTCTTGAATATGATTAAATAGTAAAGCAATGTGACCTCATCTTCACTGGCACTGATGACGTCATTATCCATGGCAAACTCCTTTTCCGCACTAACAGCCATCTCGGAAGTCACCTTTACGCCTTCACTGTTAAAAATATAACAAAACGTTATTCATACGTTATTGAACAAAATCTGTGTTGAACAGTGTTTTAGAAAAGAAAAACTGCCAGTGAGCGTATAACAATGATTTATAGATTGAGCTGTCAGGTATGAGTTGACTTCAACACACATAAAGAGAAGTATGTAAAACACTTCAGGAATTGTGCTGCTAGGCTATGCATGCCAGAAAAATATAAATGAAGGACTGACACACTGAGCTTATTTTTACAGGACATGCCGCAACATACAACCAAAACAATCTGAGGAATTCTAATGGATTTAATGGTTATAATGGGAATTGTATTGTATTGGAAACTATAATGGTCACTTTTGTGACCCCCGCCCAACTGAACTTACTGTACACATTGACAAACAACAGAGTGCCTGTAGATTATTTCTGATAACAATCAAAAGAAACCGAGAAGAACCGTTACTTGGCTAAACTCGTCTCTCCAATATTTTGAATTTAGACTGCGATACCGATCTCAACCGCTAGATGTCAGTGTACCCTACGGTTTCTTTAAATGCGACCAAATGCAGGACCCCAACAAATTGTTTATTTAACAAAATGAACATACAACAAAATTATTGAATACAATTACTATACAGTAAAATAATAATACAAATGAATATCAACATAAATTAGTTATATATTATTAGACACTTACACTAGCCAAACACAAACAGAAAGTTAACTGGGGGTCAGGCGCGCGCGCGCGTCCGATAATGTTATCTGGTGGATGGGAACCAATAGAACACCATTAAATCCTACTGGAATAAGATCATGTACTGGTTTTAATGTTAAACACCTGGTGGTTCATAATGGCATTTCTACTGGAAATCATTAGAGTTTATAACTATTTATAATACTGCGTTTAGTTCTTGTAGTTGTCTGACTCCACGTAAAAAAGCACCGTCTGATACTTCAGTATTACTATAGTAAACTATACTTCAATTCCCAGATACTAGAGTTGACAAAGTGTAGTAATTATTATACTTCATTACACTATAATTTTACTACAGTAAACAGTGAGATATACTACAGTACTTTTTTCCTGTGTCTCGTGTTCACTCATGACAGAGTATTACTGTAATAAGATAAAAAGCAACGCTAACCTTACACACCTCAGTGTTTCTGTCGTCTTCACACTCGAGCTGCTGGATTTTTTGAAGCACGTGTCCAGTAAATTATATAAAAACAGTGCCGATGACTGTATGATAAAGTCCGATCATCCAGCTGATTTTAAAAACCAGCGAGTTTTAACGTCAATATAATATTCGTTAACTTTGAAGATTACATAAAACTGTTAGAAAACATTAGATTACACACATATTTCTGAAAGACTATTATTTTCTACGTCATGTTACTCATTACACGTGATCCGCGCACAGAGATGACGTGTTTTGGAGGCGGAGCTGTGGGAGAAAAACTGTACTGTACCAAAGTCCCTAAAACAAAAAAGTCTCCGCACTCGGCGTCCCTATTTACAGCTCACCCGGGAAGCTTTTTCAGTCATACAGGACCAAGTCCCATTTGCGTAGTTAGGGGAAGACTGATTTATCCTGTATAACTCGGTAGGATCACAACATATCGAGATATTTCTGACCAACAATTTAACATTACATCAACTTTACCATGCGTTTAGTTTATTAAACTCGAATTGCGCAACAACAACAAAAACCAATTCACGGGTTGCGCCAGATACTGCGCATGCGCAAAGGTTCACAACTTGCACAGAGCCCGACCCGATTGGCTTGTTTTAGAAACTACTGAAAGTTATTACTCCAAGTAATTAATTCTCACGTAAATACGATCTCACGTATCCGTTGAGTAGATTCGTCCATTTTTATACTATTGTTTTTTTCTGTTTATACATTTAATTGTTTTTTCTGTTTTACTTATTAATTTATTCACTTTTGTTTAATCACAACCTGTACTGTCACGTCACGTACATTTAATGATTATGTTCAAATTCTGCCTTTGGTCAATATTCAATACAGCTAACTAACACAATAAAACACAATACAAACATGACAACATAATAAAAAAACATTTTTGCAAATAAACTCTTCATATATGTTATATATTATTTAATATTACTTAATGTATTTTAATATTATTTTATATTTTGTTTTGATATTTATTTTTCACCGAAAAATAACAATTCTGTCATCATTTACTCACCTTCGAGTTCTTCCAAATCTGTATGTCTTTGTTCTGATGAACACGAAGAAAGATATTTGGAAGAACACTTATAACCAAACAGTTCTTGGACCCCATTGACTGCCATAGGAAAAATTATGACAGAATTTTCATTGGGTGAACTATCCCTTTAAGTACTCATGCAACCACAACAATTCCTTGCGTGTGTGCGTGTGTGTACTTGGCAAATAAAGCTATTCTGATTTCTTTGATGCCTGTTTGTGTAAATGTGTATATTTGTTCTATTTTGTACAAAAGTGAGCTAATGTGATACCTTCTGCATGTCATTGCAAAACCTCTGTTTAGCACACGTAGACAAGACTTTAGTCTGTTGTCAGTCTCTGTCCCTCTGATGTCCACTTCTTTGGCCTCGATCCAAATATGGCATAATAATCAAAACATTACAAAAATACACAAATTTATATTCTCCGAGACTGGTGCAAAGACTGAAAATCGTAGTTGTGGACTACAGTATAATAGTGCAGCTATACACACACACACATCTGAGATAACCTTAATTGAGAGTGTGCAACTGAATAAACTTGTATTGTTTTAAAAAGTATATATACTGAATATAAAAATATAAATAAAAAATGATATAGAAATGAGTTACATTGTTAAGTTAAGTGTACTTGTGTTTGTGAGAAATGAAGACACACATGATCCCGTCCTGTAAAGTACAGGAAAGTACTATTTTTATTCCTTCATATTCAAACTTCACAAACAGAGTGAACTTGTACAATACCTCAGAGAGTGAAAATTACAAAAAAAGGTGCTGGTAACATTTACAAAAAATCATCCTTACTTTGCAACAATCAGTTCTTCTTCCACTCTTTTTTTTTAGTCTTTTGCATTAAGGCTTAATACTTCTGTATAAAGTATATGCAAGTCTTCACAGTTTTTTCCAAAAAAAGTCACAATATTATGTAACATAATGAAGCGTTTACGGCTATTTTCTGTATAATAACAAATACACATCACTGGTAAATATACGTGAAAATACAGGGTTTACTGTAAAATGGCAAGTAATGATACTGTTTGCTGATTTTTTTTCTTTTTTGCTAAACACATTTGTAAGAAAGGTTATTCGTAAGATACCACTGAAATAACTGAAGCAGAAGAATCCGAAACAAAAAACCAATAATACGCATAAAAACAAGGGAGATCGCCTCGAAACTTTGGCACATCCCTTTGAATATTTTTCACAAAATATATATATATATATATATAAGGTTTATTTTTTCGTTCAAATCATATACGCATGGAAGTATAGCAAAACCGGCATAAAGTGAAATCATGCTGCGTAGAGTAAGGTGCTAAATTAGAGATATTACAAAACCCGTCCCGTTCGGACGAGCGAGAATAAGGTGCATTTGTAAAACTGAAAAGCATGTGGGCCTTTTTTTAGGTATCAATAAACCAAATCAAAATACGTTACAAATGCAACGTAACGCAAAGCAAAAGGAACCCAAAAGGAAAACAGCGTGACCAATAGTCTTGAGGCGACCTCAGGAACACATGCATCCCCATTGATTCAGAGCGACGCGTGAGCGTCTCTTCCACAGACGTCTGAAATACTCTACTTTAGCATCTGTTGTGTGTACACGGCGTGTTAAACGTGGAATATTTCACCGCGAGACGTGACGATGAAGATCCCAAACGAAACGAAACTGAGATTTTTCTAGTTTACGACTCAACAGATAAGAGCTCTATCTCTAGAACGCATGGAAGCTCACCCTCATGCACACCGCAACAAGCTTGCTCGAACGAACCTACGTCACGAAAGCGATTTGGTTTTAGTGCAAACACAACTGGCTGGCGTCAGCTTCTTAATAATAACAAGCTCACCGACGAGATAACATGAAGGCACATACTGTACTTATGCTTCCTCTAACACGCGACACATCGACACGACACCTTCGACAACACCACGAAGCGCTTTGAACGGGAAAGCCACGAGTTCCAGAAATCAAAAACCATCACTATTTAGGAACGCTAGAAGTGCGTAACCAACCATAAAGGAAACCTCGACACCATCGCCGGGTTCCCATCACGTTTATGGACCATTACGACTTTAAAGGAACCCGAAAATCAAAAGCGTCATCGTTTATTAACCCTCACGACGTCCAAAACCCGTGTGTGACTCAAGAGAAGATGTCTCAGCGGTTTTGTGTCCATTCAATGGAAGCCAATGGTTGGAGTTTGGTTCTTCAAAGTATCTTCTTTTGTGTTCCGCAGAAACAGGTTTGACATGACGTGAGGGCGATAAAATGATGACAGGTTTTTTATTATCGGTCTCTTTAAGTAGATTTGCGTGTGGAAGTCTTGATGGTCAACAGCAGGAAAGGAAAAAAGCCGTTCCTGTATTCAAAGTTTTTTAAGTCCCAGAAACACGTCAGCACCGAGATCTACTCGCAAAGATCAGCAACGACAAAATCTACACTCATTACATATTGATGAACATTCAAGCATGTTCATGTTTCTGGGAGCGTCCGCCACCTCCTTCTCCTCTTGTGTTCCTCCGGACACCACTCCGTTTCATTTTTTTAAAGTACAGCATTTCTATCCATGTGTACGGCCTCGCCATCATCCCACTTCTTCTCTATTGTGCCTGTTTAGAAGCAAACAGCGTCATTTAAGAGCGCAGAAACATTTTCTGGTTTTACGCGGTAGGTTTTGAAGCGCGTGCCGCGTTCTATTGCTATTTCTCAAAGAAGACTCAAGAATCGTTTTAGTGCAAAAGTCTTTTCTGGGTTGACGTGTGGTATCTGGGTTGAAGTCAATGAGGATTGCTACAGGAATTCTGGTCGGCTGATGTATTTTTAGTGGTTTCTGTCATGCCTCGTACTGTATTAGTTGAGTGGTTTTGAATAGTGTAAGCGTGCGATTCTTTTACAACGGGAGATGGTGGTTATGGTATGGCGGTGATTGTTTGGAGACCATCGAGTGTGGCTGAGTGGCTGAATCTGTTGGGTGGAATCGTTCTGTATCCGGGTCTCACATGTAGATCAAAAACAAAACTTTGGATTTTTCGAAAAATCACTCTAATCCAGTGTCTGACATAAAAACAAAAAGGCCTTTAACACACACTAAACAAGTCCTTATTCCATATCTCTAACAGCAGGTGTATTACAAAGCAATCCGTTATTTACAATAATTAAACTCTTCTGATGTTTACGTAAATCGTCTTCTCTATACTTCCATGATATCGTCTGTCTCTCTCTTCAAGGCCTGTAACTTTAAGCACTTCCCATGTGAGGATGAATGTTTGAATACTGCGCGATGTTTAATACCTTCACTACCACAGCTCCACCTTTGCTCAGTTTTTCATGCTTCAGTATGAACTTTGAAATGTGTGAAAACAAAATAATGCAAATGAAAGAAAACAACAGGAACCCAAAAGACATAAGATATGGCTTTAAACAGTGACAGATACCAAACGTGTGGTTTTAAAATCAACTAAAACCCTGCTCACCTACATGTCACCGGTAAAGCAGAAAAAACGATAGATATGGATATACTGTATATATAATGATGAATCCCAACAGATCTGTTTAAAGGGAGTTCAGTTATAATCCGTCCTGATATTCACATTACATTTGTGTTACTTTAGAGGGAATTTGGTCCTTCAATCTGAAATGATGGCAAGTAAATGTCCACTCTGTTGTTTTCTACATTATTCCAATAACGCGACATGAAATGGACATGGAAAACAAATCATAAGGCAGTTTGAAAGATGTTTTATGGGTGGATGATTTGGTGGTAAATGTATTGTATGAGCAGGAGCTTCCAAACGAAAAAGCTAACATTGACAGATCCGTGCAAACACAAGAGATAAACGGCTTGGTCCATCTTGACAAGTCCAAACTGAATCTCAGAATCCACTGTACTGTAAGCAGAGAATCTGGAATACTGAAGGAGGAAGAATTAAAGCAAAAACAACAGCAAGCAATGAAAGGGCAGATCGGGTTAAACTCTTTTAAAACTGAAATCTTGGAATCGAAAACAAATGCTTATGATTCAATTGTGCTGTGAAATCGTTCTGTTTTATCACATGTCTATAAAACATTTCAACTGTGGTCTGCATGTATAGAACCCACGCACGACCGCATTTCAGCCAAATACCGTTTGACGTTTTCACATTTCTTTCATAGATCTTCAAAAAAATCTTTGGTGTCAAAAGGAATTTTATAGACCCACAGTACAGCAGGCTTTTATTTCATTTGAATAAACGTTGGGTATGCCAAATATGTCTGAAACGTTGGACTCTTTTTAACTTCGTGTTGCTCAGGCATCAACACATTTGGTACAACAAGAATTAAAACAAAGGTTCAAAGAAAAAGAAATCAAAGTGAACCGATGCCCGAATGATTATATGATGTGATGCAAACATTCTCAACATGCTTAAAAAAAAAAAAAATCAAAATATTTTGTTTGGACATGGACATTATTGGTCGACTATTCATCTATGGATCGCAGCGTGTGTATGTGTATATTAAAACCTGGAAAACGTTCAGACTGAAGTCTGTAAGCAGGGTTTTGCATATTATTTTATGTTACAGTTTAGTTATGTACACTAAGCATTAAATCACTAGTTACACAAAACCTCACAGGATTTGCTCAAGCCATTTAAAGTTAATGTGATGATTCCTGTATTCTCTATGAGAGGAAAATAGAGAACGAGCTTTACTGAATGAAAGGATTTCAACAGATTTGTCTGAAAGCAGCCGCGCTTCAAACATCAATTCAGCATTAGAGAGAGAGAGAGAGAGAGAGAGAGAGAGAGAGAGAGAGAGAGAGAGAGAGAGAGAGAGAGAGAGAGAGAGAGAGAGAGAGAGAGAGAGAGAGAGAGAGAGAGAGAGAGAGAGAGAGAGAGAGAGAGAGAGAGAGAGAGAGAGAGAAAGAGAGACAGAGAGAGGGAGAGAGAGAGAGAGAGAGAGAGAGAGAGAGAGAGAGAGAGAGAGAGAGAGAGAGAGAAATCTAAGCGTCGTGAATAAAGAAAGATGGGCTTGAGTTGGAACACATAACAAATGAAAATATTATTATTCTGGAAAAGATTGACTGATAATAATGAATAAAGCTTTCTTCTGCTGGACTCAAATTGTGTTTTGTTTAATGGTAACTATGTCAAGTACAAAAGACTCCAAGAAAGTGGATATTTTTAAGAGAGATCATCAGTACTGTATATGATCCATCTTGACACACTAATCTACTATATGCACTAATACTGTATATCATCACACGCATCTGGCAAAGAAAAATATGTACCTAACTTTAGTGTCACATTTGCAATGCGTTTGTATAGAAGTATGTACGATTCTTAGAAAAGCGGATAAATATGTGAAGATGAATTGAAACTGTTCCGTACGTTCCATCATGTACAGTAAGAAAAATGGGCCGTTTATAATGGCTTGTTATGGAAAAACTTGAATTTTGGTTTAAAGTCTCAGCTTTTCATCCTCTCTCCTTTAAATAAAATGAATATCTATGAAGATAAATGTGATTGGCTTATAATCGCCCTGTCGTAGTTTCACACGCGCGTAGATGTCGTGATGTAAACAACTAATGTTAGCCGTACCTCTGAAAAACTGTACAAAATTCAGATAAAGTAAAAAAAACGGTTGTTGGCGTGCGTCTTCATTATTTTGTTTCAACAATTTAGTCGAATGCTGTGAAAAAGATGCTTGTTTTCACTTTCAGCCTGTGTTTAAATCATCATCATTATCTCTATGTGGAAAGCTGAGACTTTAGTGTATTCAACTCAAAATGTGTTTCTGCGTCCGATTGACCCAAAATAATGGAGCAGGTCACACGTACACGAACATGTTTGTATATACAAAGAGAGAGAGAGATGTTGGGTGACTGAAGCATTCCACTTTATAAGATATTATATTATGTATCTACAATGAGGTTTATTTCTATAAGATCCGTTTAGAATTAAAAAGCGATTTATCAATAAAATGAAAATGTGAGAAGAGGCTACGTGTACATAGATTTACAATGTTGTGTAAATCATATTGAGTTAGTAATGTAAATGAATGTCAGCAGTTTTCTCCTGTCCACCAATCTGCATTAACGTCCATAAACATATCTGATTTATATAATATTTATGTTTCGGAGCGTATAGAAAAATGGTCATAAACTCATGTCAGTGTCAGGCAGCAGTAACAGGGTTGACAGTTCACAATAATGCTGTTATACATTTTGAATTATAAAATGGGATAAAAAATTCCTTAAAAATTCAAATTTTTCACATTTTCAATTGCAATGTGTTGCAAGTAGTTGTTTTAATCGATTTTTTTATGATACACGCACATGACATTTGTAAATGAATGTTCAAACTGTCCCTTGTCAATCTAATCAGCTGAAAAATGACAAAATAAACCATGTGTGTTTTGTGTGATCAATATGTATATCCGGCAAATTTTCTGTAATTTTGCCTTCGGTAACTTCAATTGGAAATCCTGTTGGAAAAGCATGAGCAAATTTAGAATTGACATAAACAAAAGGATTTCATTCTTCAAATCTGAATTTTGCTCAACCCTGTGTATGGCGGCTTCGACATTGCGAATGATATTATCACCTATAGTGTTTAAACGCTATATGGGACGTTCTATAATATCACAGCAATGGTTTGATTTTGGCCTTGCGGTGTAAACTTCACACCCGATTTTCATCCCGAATGAATTGATATGAAACTGTATTGGTTTATTTACACTCAGGCACCGTAGTGGCAGAACAAACTCTGTCGGGTTAACCGATGGTTTAGTTGAAAACATACGGGGTGTCGTACAAAAAGCCAACAGATAGTCAGACGCCGGTACATGTGGGGGATATAGAGAGCACAAAACATGCAGAATACATGCCATCATCATCGTCATTACCGCTCACTCGCGATCGAGTGTAAAGATCATCATCTGCCCTCCTCTCAAAGCCCCGCGGACCCTTAACTACAAACGTGAGTCTTTCTAAAACACGCTGACTATCAGAACCCCAAACAAACTCACAGGTTTAAGTTGTGAATGACAAGTCATCTTGAACACGCACGTGACACGCGCATGTTTTCCTCAAACACAGCGACAGGATCCGTGTCATTGACCAGCCAGCGTGTTCCATCCGTAAAGAAACTGCAGGTATCTGAACTATCATAAATATACGATTCATCTGAAGATATTATGTTACTTTGCTTGCTTCTCCTGTTAAAATCTGTAAATATATGTATAGCTTTCTATGGTTTCTGAAAAAACAAACACACTTTGTAGTCATAAATAGAGTAAATGCTTCGTCTTTGGATTCGAGCGTATGATACAAGCAGAAGAACATCGTAGAATCATTAGTGAAAACCATTCAGAGCCATATTGTAGATAAGAGTCGGAAAGACGACACGAAGCATGCTAACGTATGGAACCTCTGGGGAAGAAAGAAGTACGCTTGGCTTTTACAGTCGTTTGGTATTGAACGTGTGATATGGTTGGGTGTCTTCGGACTACAAAGCTTCAAACTGGAATCATTTCTCCAAAACCGCTTGACTGTAATTCTCTTTAACGTCTGTGAAATCTCCACCCTCGAATCTTTTGGAACAATGACAAACGGGACCTCTGTTCCCACGCACATCACAATATCGAGTACGGTGCTCACGATATTACGACGATCGTACGAACCATTCGAGAACGAGATCGGCAGGAAGAACAAATGGATTTGGACAAACTGGGTCCAATAAACCGCAGAGTGAAAATGCAGACATTTCACGCAGGGCATTTCAAATATGTGACGCATTTAAGCAAAAGGCAATTCGAAAAACACGAAACCAAACGAAAATGTATTTGCACGTGTTTTTTCATGATTATTCGTTTGAACTGGGGCACTTTGGAAACAATATAGCGCAGTATATTGTAGTACAAAACCTGTTATTTTGGTGATTTCAGGGGTTAAAAGAGAATAAAACACCCTTACTTAATAATGGTCCTCAAATGTGTGTTTGTTTGTTTATTTATTTCATAACTTATTGCTGGTAGTCGTCATCAAACTTTGCATGTTGAGTTGACAGTTCATATTCATGTATGCGATTCGTTTTAGGCAGTGAATTGTTTTCGTTTCGTGACGTATTCATATATTAGAATAAAAACAACAGTATTATTGTAAGCTTGGAACTGTAAAAAGAGGCACTTCATTTTTTTTGTCTTCTACAAAGGAGAGGCATCGTAAAACTCAGCGCGTACAGTGTTAGGTGGTGTGTTTTGGTTACAGTACTTCTTAAAGATGCTGATGAAGAGATCTCCTGTCGTTTTAAAATATATCAACCAGCGTGTTGAGAAGATCAAGTTGTTGAAACGAAAAGAATTGCCAGATGAAAGATTTCAATGCAGCAACGTTAGGTTCGATCGGGGAATGAAGAACAAGTCTTTATTAAAATCCAGCGGGGTTTACTCAAACCACTATTATACATATACATTATATTATATATATATATTGACTCTGAGCGTACGATATAACAACTCATTTAACTGTTTCAAGTCATTCTGTCAAGAGAGCGCAACATCTTTTGCTCCCGCATAAATATTAGCGATGAAGTCTTTCTACACCCAAAAGCTTTAACTAGAAATAGATATTATTCATAAACAAACGATTAAAAAAGTACCATCGTTGAATAGCAAGGGAAACGGTACGGGGTAGTCCTACAACAAAAACTTATCGGTATGCTGTATCTATACTGTACACTGTAGAAAATTAATATGCAATCTAACATTACCATTTGAAGCGACAACAGAAACAAAAATAAGAGCTACGTCTACATTTATGACTCGTAAATATATACTGTAAGTAATGTAAAAAAGTCTATCAGGTTTAGACACTAAGAGTGTTCACCGCAATGCTGAGAAGAACGTCGTCCGGTCGAGATGCGATGAAAGTGAGCATTGACGCGACATATAAGCTTTTGAATTGTGTCTAAACATTATCGTGCAGCGTTTACACTTTCACAAACTACAAAGTCTCGGTGAAATAAAATGATTTCTCGTTATTGTCGTTTTTCCTTTATATATATATATATATATGAACAAACACAGAGTCACAATAATGTTGGAATTATCGTACTGTAGCACTTCAACACAAGCGAGATTTTTTTATACATGAATCGGCGGTTATGAATCCATACGAACGTGAGCGGAGAAATTAGCATTTGCATGTACGTTAGCGACACGTCCTTCATAAACAACTGTCCAATACTGTATTGCGAGGATGGGATTTATAGTCTTGTTTCTTTTCTCTGCCCTTCTCTTAAATATATCCCTTGTGTAATATAAACCAAAACAATCGGCACCTTTACAAGCAATAGTGCATTTGGCTGCTTTTTTTTATTACAAATATCTTTAAGGCTATCAGTGAGGACACAGCCAAAATAACAAATATTTGGAAGTGACATTGATTCATAATTTTTAAGTGCTTTTTAAGAACATTAAGGTGTAGAAATGTTAATGCGTTTGCTTGGTGACCCTGCTTGTATCTTCTGCTACAGGGTTACGTACACGTGAATCGACATTTTTGACACAGTTGCGTTTTTCAACTTTTTTTGAATGCTCTTACCACCAATAAAGGAATTTTAACTCCTGCCAAATTTTACACTTTTGATTTGCGCATTTCGCAGATTATGTCGACTACTATCAACACAACTACAAACGAGAAACGACAACCGACTCCACAATCAAAAATATCCATTGTTGTCAAAAAACCGACGGCAGGGTCAAATATAACCAACATACGTTCTGTCATTCAACGCAACTATCTGAACGAAGAGACCAAAAAACACACGGCGACCCCTCAAACCCATCCAACATAGCCTGTAGTCGAATAAAAAAGTGATGTTTGGCTCAACTTACAGTAATTCGTCATTTTACAAAGTGACTAATTCTAATGTTGTTTTATGATCGGCTTTCGGCGCCGATTAGGTTTGGAGGTGGAGCTTCGTTAACCATTTTTTTCGTATGATTTACATAGTACGAATTTGTACAAATTAGCCACCTCGTAAAATAGTGACGAATTTCTGTGAGATCTGTTTTTTTACCAAACTCTCACGCTGGGTCGTATCATACAGGTGTAAAGCAAGTGCTGTAACAAGTGACATGTTGTTTACTTCGGGAAAAACCGAAATGATTGTTCTTGAGAAAAATACCAAATGCACTTCTAAGTAAAATGTTGTCACCGTACCTGTACTGCATATTGCAAAGGAAGCCCTACAGTCCAGGCATCACAGATTGTACAACACAGACATCGAGACGTACTACAGGAATAAACACACGCACACGCACACGCACACACACACACACACACACACACACCCAAGTAAATGTGTTTGATCCCTAGACAGCAAAAAAAGCTTTGCACTACGATGCTCTCATAGAAACATACTTGTTCTAAAACACGTGTATCATATATTTAGGCACACACTAAGATTCTTTTTCCTTTTTTTGGATTTTTACGTTTTTTAATAGGATTTGTATGAATGAGAAAACCGAGCATTTGCTTGACTTAATCAACTGCTGTGATGCTGGGATGGAGGGAGGGGGGTGTAAGGAAGGCATCGTAAGCGCCTGACCGGGGGCGAGCTCACAATAGAATTGAATATAAATAAAGAAAACAATGCTTGCATAAACAGCACAAAGTAAATACAATAGCAAGTGATGATAACAAAGCCAAGACAAATTTAATCATCTCGTCATCTAAACAACAACAATAACAAAACAAAAAAAGAAATAAAAAGGAACAAAGCAACTAAAACACAAGTGAACTATAGAAACAAATATTTGATAATAAAAAAAATGATTATCTCTAGAAACTAGAATATCTCTGGTAACAGTAGTGCACTTATTGGTTTAAGCAGTGCAACATATATGCAAGAAAACAATGCAGTCCTCTCATCAAGCTTTTAAGAAAGATATTTCCTTTATAAACAATGAAAACAAAAAAAATGAAAATCATAGAATTTCATTTCATAAGTAAAACAATTCAACGTTTAAGCACAGGATTGTGCAAAGTAGCACTGTTTTTTTTTCTCTTAAACCTACAACTCGAGCAGATTCCCGATAGGAAAATGTCCAACATGAATTGTGTACGTTTGTCATCATTTGAACTACACTACAAAGGTGTATCTACTCAAGCAAGAGAGCAAAAGTAGCCAGATTGCAGTTGCGCGGCAGACGAGTGAGTCTCTTATGTCCGTGAAACACGTGTACGACGAAGCCAAACATGAACACAGAGCTTTTGAGTGACGTTACACCAAAATGACAAACCCTTCTGAAGTACACTCGACACACACAATGTCGACAAAACTGGGAATGTTTCGTATTTGTTTCGAGTCTGTGAATCTGCGGTATATTAAAGAAGAATGACCGTGTTTTTTTTTATTGTGGTTCAGTAGATGTTTTTGGTGGCCTTGTGTCCCTAGTATATCCGTCCGTTACTCTCTAGCGCCATCTGCAGATCCCGTCGGCGTAAAACGGCGACGGCCGCCGGAGCCGTCACGAGGGGCTTTAGGAACAGGAGTAGTGCATTTGAAGCGCCCCTCTGAGACCCCAAACGGCCGCCGCCGCAACGCGGTCGACAGAAAACACAGAGTTTCTGCTCGTTCTTTCACGATAATGATAGTAATGTCCACATCACGCTGATAACAGTCTCAAAGTGAGCATGTGTCGAGCAGCAGGTGACTTGGATTCTGGGCCCGTTTGCATACAAACATCTGCCGTTTTCCTTTTTTCGTCGTCGCTTTGAAACAGAAGCGTGGAGTAAATGAGAAGAACGAATCGATCGTCCCAAATAAAGCGGGGACTTTGTATCAGATTTCGTTTTGAAGTGGAAGAGGTCGACTAACAGTCTTCTTCGCAGTGGCAGTGTATGCGAAACGCATCGGAAATCTTGAATACTGTCATTTATAAACGCTTAGATTTTTTGTAAACTTGACCATCGAAAAAGTGTCGCGGGAGAAAAAAACGATAATAAAACCACTTACAAAAAAAAGAAAAAACGTTCGTTTTAGTACAATTATTAAAACTGGCTTGACAACAACGACATCCCTCAATGCCATATAATAATAAATAAAAACCCAGTGTCAAATCCAACAACTCGCTTATTCTTAGCACACATAAAAGGCAAACACGTGACCATCGGTACTTCAGAATGAATCTAGAGCCAAATGACGTTTTTTTTTTTCTTCGTTCGTTTGTTGGTTTGTTTTTAAATCTATACCACAGTAAGCTTGGACGTTTATAGTGTCCAATACGGTCTACATGGGAAAAGATCTACAAGTTAAAAAAATTCACTGCAATGTTTATTTCTGCGCACACGCACGCTCACATGCACAAATACACAAACGTACAAAATACCTCTACCATATATAAGTGTGTGTGTGTGTGTGTGTGTGTGTGTGTATAGGTCATTTGTGCGTGTGAGTGCATGCACGGCCGTGTGTGTTCGTGTCGACGTGTGAATCTGTTTTCTTTTCTCATATGTGTGTGTGTGTGTTCTTTCGCAGGCCTTTCGGTAGTGTTCAACACGTAAATCAGTATTTTAAGGAAAGCATACATTTAGAGGCCAGTAGTATGGATCCAGCCAGTGGATCATTATCCAACTACACAGCCTTAAGGCAACCATCATTTTTATTCTTTAAGAATAGCAAGGACGAAAAAAAGAAAAGAAATTAAACGCTTCTTTTTCTAGAAAACTTAATGTGCCAGTGTCTATACTCATTACTCTTCATGCCCCAATATAAGAAACAAAAAAAATCTAGTGCCATTTTCGTTATCATGTCATTCTTTCTCGTGTAAGTTTTTTTGTTTGTTTGTACTTATCCGTCGGAGACATGCTTGCGCATGTGGTCGTTGAAGTGCTCGATTTGGTCGAACTTGACGGGGCACACGGAGCACATGTAGGTGGTCCCCTCCTGGCAGCTGGCTTCCGCCGCCACGCCCACTCCGGCGCTCCCGACGCCGCCCCCCGTGCCGCCCGCTCCCACCGGCATGGCCAGAGCCACCACGCCCGCTCCGGGCTCGGGAACGGCCATGGGGACGGGGATGGACGCGGGGCCTCCGCCGCTCCCCGCCGCGTTCACCCCGGAGACGCCGGTGCCGGTGCTGTGCAGGGCCATGTGGCGCTCCAGCAGGGTCTTGTGGGAGAACTTCTTCTTGCAGATGTAGCACTCGTAGGACTTCTCGCCGCGGTGGAGGCGCATGTGGACGTTGAGCGAGCTCTTCTGCGTGAAGCGCTTGTTGCAGATGCTACACTGGTACGCTCGCACGCCGGTGTGCGTGACCATGTGTTTGATGAGATAATCCTTCAGCGAGAACGAACGCCAGCAGATGCTGCACTGGTGCGGCTTTTCACCTGAAACGATACACAGGACAAAATCATCAGTGAAAACAACATTCGATCGTTCATGACTATCAAATTAGACGAAATTGTGGTTTTGTTCATAACGAAAAACACAAAAATGTTGTTTTTAATAAACGTTTTTGAAATGAATGAATTGGATGAAATAATAAAGAAAAAGCATCCAATAAAGATGCAAAATGGTTTTTCTTCTGCTGGATATTATTTGAGCTTCATTTTTTTTAAATCAGCTACTTTCTCATCGTACGGTGGAAAGTCACCAAATTTTCCATGCTGGTTATTTCTATGGTTAAATTAAATAATCTGTAAAATCCAGCACTGTCTTTGCTCAGGAATGGATATATCTATAATATCTCATTATGTCCTATTAAAGTGCTCTCATTTTTCACACACGTTCCTCTTTCATGGAGAACAAATTTTGCCACTTGGACACATGATGTCCACGGTTAACATTTGCAACGTATTGCACTTTTTAATCACACATTTTCAAATCTTCTCATGAAGGATGCAACCTTTTGGCACAAAATTTGGCGTGCACACTCGCATCATACAAAATTGCTAAACGATAGCTGATAGGACAAAATTGCACATTTATTAGAAACAGTTCTATCAATCTTCTATTGTAAGGAAAAATGAAAAGCTGTAATTTTGCAGGCCGCGAGGTAAAAAGTTTAACTTTGCATGTACAGTAGGTTACTAGCTGCTAAATATTTTAGTCCTCATTATGAAATAAATTAGTGATGTGGTTACCTAGCGACCGTAATGTAAAAAAAGGAAAGCCCATCACTGCCAAACTGTCTAAGGGACAGAAATACACCGTCCTCGTCTCATAAACAACTCATTTTACACTTACTTCAATTTTTAAACAACTTTTCTAATAGGTTATTGCATTTCTAATATTTTTTAAAATAAATTAGTAGGAATGTCGCATGAATGTTTCCTGAGGGACAGGACCACCTCGGATCTTTTCACGAATCCCGATATTGAGCTGCTCTCGTGAGCCGTGTCTATGACAGCACGGTTATTAAGGAATCATTCTCATCCATCTTTCCAAGGCCCTGACAAATACCAGTCAAAGTCGTGATTGAAAACTGGGAATTGGGAATGTATAATGTATTAGTCAATCCACGGCACACGGCCAGGACAGATGACTCACGGCACAGTCAATAATTGCTACCAATTATTTACCTCGAATCAAAAGCGTACCATAATTGCTTCAGACAAGCGCGTTTCTAAAAACCCAAAACAGTCTCATGGATATAACTGGAGAAGGAAGTAGCCGTGTGTACTCACCGGTGTGCACGAACATGTGTTTGACGTAGTTTTGTTTGGCAGTAAAGGTCTTACTACAGAGCGTACAAGCATACGGCTTCTTTTCCCCGTGCTGTATGATGGGTCCGGGAACTTGCTGTTGACCTCCAGCCGGTGGCACCGTCAGCCCGCCGGGAAATGGTTGCATGCCAGGGGAGGGCACTGCCACAAACTGCGGCTGCTGACTCCCGATAGACTGGGGCAGACTGAAGAGGAAAGGCTTGTTGTCGCTGGCGGACTGGGCGGCGAAGAGCGTGGGCAAGTAATTGTTGCCCGCTGTTCCCATTACCTGGGTGTTGCTGGTCAAGGTGAGGGGCATGCGCAGGTTGCTGGTAAGCGGCTCACCCGGCCGCAAGTACAGCTGGCCGCCTTGCATGGACTGAGATGCGGCGAAGTTGGCTTGAGGCGGCTGATGGACTCCGAGTTCGCCGCTTTCCTGCGAAGGCCCGTTTCCGCCGGTGTGCTCGATGACTTCTTCAGTCTGCTCGGGAGACGAGTCGTTGACCTCGATCTGCATGGGTGTCTCGCTCCCACCCTGCTGGCCTTTGTTCTGACAGTTCTCTCGGCCAAACGCGGACAGGAACGGCTGCTCGACGGAGTCGGTCTCGGTGCCGATGGAGGAGCTGACTCCCGAGTCGAAGCTCTCGCCTTTGGGCTCGCTCTCGTTGCACTCCGGCTGCTCGCCGTCCTCGCGACAGTCCTCCAGGCCGTAGCAGCTGTACTCGTCCCCCTGTTCCTGCTTGATGTGAACGTCGCCCGTGTTGAGCCTCACGGGACGAGGCTGTTTGCGGCAGTGCGTGGTCTCGGACGCGGACAGGAAGCGCTCCACCTGCTGGGAACGCTCGTGGATGCGGGTGATCCAGGCGGGGTCCTGCCCTCCTTCCTTCTGCTGTAGCGGCAGGGGCGAGTCGTAACTGGACACCACGGCTGTACCGACGTAGTGGGAGCGGTTTCCGCGGGTACCGTTTTGCAGGCCCAACCCCGGGCAGCTGGAATAAAGCGAGGAATAGACGCGATCCAGGCTCTGGGACGTTGTTTGCATGTAGCCCGATTCGGCGTCGCTGCTGGGACCGGACGTGCCAGACTCAGGAGTTCCCCGCGGCGTCTCCTGCCCCGAGTCGCCCGGCACCATGGGGAAGCTGCCGGATCCGCCGATGCCGACATTCTGCGATACTATGCGGGTGCACTCGTCGATGACGGTCTTGATCTGAAGGATGCTGGCGGCCGTGAGGATCTGCAGGGCCTCGGACTGGGAAACGCGCAGCACGCCGCTGTACATGAAGTCGATCAGCTTCTGGACCGACTGCACGGAAACCACAGAGGGGATCTCGATGTCGCTGTAGCCCAGGAGCAGCTTGTCCTGAAAGAAGGGGCTCCCCGCAGCCAGCACGCAACGGTGAGCTCGCAGCATGCTACCGTGGATCCGAACAGTCACGTCACAGAAGTGCCCGCGGTTCCGCTGTTCATTGAGGGTCTCGAGTACAGAATTGCTGAAGTTGTGGAGATTAATGTGGTGAATACGTTCGGTCATCCCCTTGCACCTGATGTCACCTGTGTGCCAGACACAAACACAAACCCAATTACATACAGTACACATTCAAATTCACATACAGCTGCAAACAGCAAAATACTTGTTTTGTGGCAAAATATGTCACTGATGATGATTTTAAGAGCAAGATACCACAGGTGAACAGTTCATTACATTAACCAGACACACTCAACAAGTTTTAAATGGATTACATGAAATCAAATTTGTGACGTAAGTGTAACTTTTTGTCACCAATGTATAGTCATTCCTATTTGACCAAAACAAAATGAAAAGGCAAAATCACATTGGATGCAAAAATTGTGTGGGTTTTATGTTAAGGACTAAATGATCGGGATCTTTGAAAATGTCAAATCTGATGCCATTCTGTGACCATGTCACCATGTTAATTTTGTTTACACCTTTGTGACACTTACTTTCACAACAACAAGAAAGAACAAATCTACATATGTTTAGTCTGGTTATGTATACTGTTAATGCTACTTAAACAATTACAGCAAAAAAGAAAAAAGTTAGGAGTACTTAAAGGGAAACCTCTTTCATCTTCATGTTATTTCAAACCTGTATGAGCTTCTTTCTATGAGACATTTTGTAGAATGTTGATAACCTAACAACATTGACCCCCATTGTATGAACACAAAACACTGAGACATTTCTCAAAATATCTTCTTTCTACTGAAGAATCATATACAGGCTTTTAACGAAACAAATGACTTTTTGTTTTGAGACGGACTATCACTTTAATTTATGGTCGTCACGTATGGGACAGTGTTATGAAATTTGACTATAATTAAAGAACAGTGGCAGTGTTTTTCGAGCACGGTCTGCAAAAACCAAAGATTTTGCTGATCGACAGTGTTCTCAAATGCTCTAAAAATTCAATCAAGACGTGGAAATTATGAAACAATGGAACTCATACCTCTGCTGTTGTATACAGTACAGATACAATACGTATTAAAATGAACAATGTGAATAAAAGATGGAAGCACTACTTTAAAAAAATGACCCCAAATCCCTCAAAATCAAGAAAACGTTCAAGCACACACACTCCCGTTTCCACAATTTGATATGACTTGACCACAACAAAACCAACATGTGACCTCATCTCATCCCACGCTGATAGTTGATTGGTTAGACTAGTCTGTCTACAGATTGGCTTGAGTAGACGGTGGGCGGAGTCCAACTATTTGTGGATTTGTGTGCACGTCTTGCAGCTAGAAGGGTTTCAAAAACCGCATGCGAATTAAAATAGCAATAAAAAAGTTCTTAAAAATCATTCGTTAGATGCATATTAAACGATAAACATACTTCAGGCTACTAGTAAAGTGGCTCTGATCAAACTAGCAGATCCAGAAGAGCGAACCACACGGATGGACATTCAACTGGCACGGCAGACCTTATTATCCAAAAGAAAGAAATAAGTGAACCAGGTTTTTGTTTTCAGAGACAGAGGGCAGTCTTGAGCTAGCGTACGGCGTGTGGATCGGCCATGCACATGTCGCATGTGTTTCTCTTTTGCATTACATTTGGAATCAGCAAAATAATTCAATCAGGCTATGACGGCTCCGTGGGATCATTCTTCAACTAATAAATTATTTTCAGACCTCTCTGGAGCGCGCCATCATGTCGGTCACCATCTGAAACACACACTGCTGGAGAGAAGACACAAAATGGTCTACTTTCTGCCATGTGCTTTTCTTATTCTCGACGTGAAGGCTTTGAAGCTCCGCGAGACTTCCAGAAAGAGTAGAAAACGGAGTGATAATTGCAGCGGACGCTGGTGACATCGGTTGCTTGGGCGAAACATTATCTCGCACACACAAAAGTTGCACTTGAAAGCACACACTGTTCATGTCTCTCTCCCCCGTCCACGTGCATTCCTCCCCAAACGCCTTTTGTTTTTTATTCGGGTTCCTCCTATTTCTCTGCTACTCCAGAAAATTTAACTCATTACGACAGCAAACCTCTCTGAAGAAGTCGTGTCAGGTTTTATGCAAAAATATCAAGAGCATTTCCATGAATTTTCAATAAACGGGTTAACACGACAGACCTTTCATTTGGGACGTCACGCAAACTTTAGAATTTCAACTCAAAGGATGACGTTGCGAGGAAGTGCGCTTCATTTTGGAAGGTTATTGAAACGAAGGAAAAAGATGGTAGTGTGTCTAGACATGTGTGTGTACCTTCTGTAAAACAAAAGCGGTCTAAATGTGCACGGCCAAAGTGTGTGACACGTACATAAATAATCAGATCCTCCTTGACTTTCAAATCTGCTATCTGATGCCACTCACTTTTTTAAGAGGCCTAACGAGACGTCTTGCTGTCGACTGCTTCTTAAGACAGAAATGAAACCTCATAAGTCACGAGTTTACATGTAAAATGCTGCACACATCACGGTTTAGCCTTAGCATGTTGCTAAGCTCACAACGTTTACCTCACACAACACTTTATTATTTAGAACACACGTAATCATGTATTGAATCATTTTTAAAGATTGTCGCAATGCATTCTGGGATTGCCCTTTCTATGAAGCTATACAGTAGTGGCCAAAAGCCGGAGGGGATATTTGCGCAATATTTGCTGCTATTCAATTCAGGTTCAGTTAAACCGTCAAAATATGAGGAGTAGGATAGAAAATTGCGAGAAAATGTGATTAAAATTATGATTATTATTTTTTTCCAATATTAATATTATTAATATTTTGTACTTGAGAGAGGAAGGAGAATGACTGCTGAAGTCAAAGAAAATTTATTTTCCTAAATATTATTATATATAATAATATATTAAATCATTAAATTTATGAAGAGTTTGGTTCCAAAATGAGATAACTCCGTTGTTAAATAAAAAAATCATGTTTTTTATTATGTTATCATGTTTTTATTGTGTTATTATGGCTTAAATCAAAACAAACCAACTGCAGTTTGATTGATATTAATTGGAATGCACAATAAAAAAACATGATTTTTGAATATTTTGCTATCTCATTAGAGAACCAAACACTTCATATATATTTGAAATATATTGAATAATACGTTGTTAATATATTACAATATATTGAATAATACATAAGCAATTGCAGCTTTTCATATATAAAAATACAAGCACTTGGTTTCGATACTGTATATAGAAATGTATTATTTAATATACTGCATTATATTTTCCAGTATATTCACACATATATATATATTTCTTTCTTTTTTGTGAGGGCTGACTCTTGACTCAATAAGTTTTGCTCACGTCTTGTGTGTCCTTTTTGCCAAATTCTTCTCGAAGCTGAGCTTCACTTCACACTCCAAACTCAACTACACAACACTACAACATTTTGAATACGTCTGAAGAAAAGCGTTCGGATGGACATCACTGGTGTCCATGAATACTGCACATGAGGAGCGAGGGTCGTGCGGCCACTTTATTAGATCTCATACACCTGCTTGCCAGGGCTAACATCCCATAAACCAATCGTGCGGAGGCGGCTCGATTCATTAAACGTGTGCACTTCACTTGCAGTTCAAGCAAACGTCAGAAAGGGGAAGAAATGTGATGGTGGTTTAAATAACACCCAAACTGCTGATCTTTCGAGATTTTTGTGCACAACAGTATCGAGCATTCATATAAAATGATGAAAAATGTCTCGCTAATGAGAAAGGTCGCAGGAAAATGTGCAGACCGGTTCACGAAGCTGACAGAAGGGCGACGGTAAGTGAAACTGGTTTGTACACTTTGGGAAGAAATGGTGACTGGTGCTTGTTTGTGCAAAACGCGCTGATGAGATGCTGGGGGTTTGTGGGTGGGTAGGTGCCAGGTTGTTGCTATATGGTGATTTATAACTATTCTGCCTATGAGAATCGTCTGTTTCAAATGGGTTCAAAGTTAAAATGTTGGAGGATTGATCTGCGTGTAAATCTGTGCCAGATGAAGCTTGACTTATAGAGTTCAATGCATGAGGGACCGTTGACAGGAATCTTGTGAAAGGGCCTAAACACAGAGAACCGGCACACACAAGCGTCTGCGTGCTTGTGAAAAAACATCGACGATAGGAGTAAATGAGTAAATCTCACTTAACCCGTCAAGAACAATCCAAAGGAAAAAATGAAAACGACATTTTATATGAAGAAAATGAAGCCTATTTTAGGACAACCAAGGTCTGTGTAGTGTCGCTGTTTTGACGATGTTTTTAATGGCATTGTGACATTACTGTCATGATAATGAAAGCATATTTTCTTTCAAATGTAAGAGCGTAAGCTTGAGATTACTCTCAATGACAATTCTTACATTATCATTCATAAAAAACTGTATTTTATTTATAATGGTAAAAGTGTGCGTTACATAATATCATTTCTATTGAAATTGAAATACAAAAGTATAACGCATTAGATGATCCTAACATAAAATGTATAAATAGCTTTGATAAAACATATAAATACAGCCACGGAAAAAAATAAGAGACCATTTTCAGTTTTTCTGAATTGACTATTTATAGGTATGTGTTTAGGTAAAATGACCGTTTTTGTCTCATTCTGTGAACAACTAACAATGTCACATAAAAAAAAAAATATATATATATTGTTTCTATTTGCAGAAAATGAAAACTGAAGAAACAGGTGACAATGACAAGAAAGACGCTCAAAAACTGCAAACAAGTGCAGGTTCACTTTTAAGCAATACAACAGTCATCTTTTTTAGTTTTATGTGATAACCTGGATTTTCATCAGTTTTCACGTGTCAGTCTTTCACATTGCTGTTGGCTGACTTTGTCACTCCTGAGGTTTGATTTCGTTGAAATTCAACAGACACTGGACTGAAATGACCGCAATGCATCTAGAAATGATGGATGGGTGTCTTAATTTCTTCCACGGCTGTATCTCAATAACGAGAAAATTGTAGAATTTGGAAGCCGATGTGCATTGAGATGAAAACAATGTGTAAAATCTCTAAAAGTAGGCTTTGTTTCCTTCAAACAAAATATGATTATATTATGCCCACTTTTGGAGTAAAGTACCAGGATTTTCCAAATTGTGTGGCGCATATAGTGACCGGTTCAGAAAGAAGGACAGAGCGTTAAATTGGACACAAAATCTCACAGATGAGAAGAGGCCGATGCACACTCACAGTCTGATGGTGTTCTGTTGGGTAACTGTGTGTCCGTGGGTGGGTGGGTGTGTGTTTGTGAATCAGGCTGGTGAAGAGGCACTGGTTTTGATGCTACAGGTTGCTGGTGGTGGTGGTGCAGCGAGAGAGAGGTCAGTCGTCAGCCACTCATTTCATTCGGGTCTGGCCGCAATCTAACCTCACGCAGAATCTTCAATATCGCCCTGCCAAAGAAAGCAGAGAGAGAACAATTACTGCACGCCTGCTTTTAACAGACCGGCAACTTGACGTGGGAGTCGTAAATATCATCATTTACAGTATATAGATTTCTTTTTTTATATATATCAAATGGAGCGGCAACATGATCCTAAAAGATGGAAAATAGCGCTGGACAATTTAGTGAAATAAAAGTGTGCACAAGAAATGTGCATGAAAGATCCTTGAAATCTGGACTCAACTGGACTAAGTAAATGCTTCTCGATGTCAAGCGTAAATGAGTTTGGTTTTTCGAAAGCCAGGTGTGAACACCTGTAAAGAGCATGACTTAAATCGATATTTCAATATTCTTCGAGTAAGTTAGTATGAGCCAGCAACCACATGAGATGTGAAATGTTTATGACATCACTGGGAAACATGTCATTCAAATCATAATTTTTGTAATTCTACATTGCTCTTATATAGTTTTTCTATGTAAACACGCGTGAGAGGCTTATGTTAAAGCCATGTTTTTATAACACTGTTTCAAGTTAAAAAGTAGGTCAACTTTAGCCATGCGGCGTAGCTGATCGATGTCAGTTTTTAAACAAAACACCCATCACAAGAAGAATATTGTTGGGGCGAATCGGCCTTCCAACGCAGAAAGAAAGGGTTCCAGACGCCAAGAGTTCAAAACTTTATTTGCTCGAGACAACAAATTGAGATATTCAGAATTCACCTAAAGTAATCTAACAAATGCACATCTGACTCCATACGTTATACAGAAATCTCAGGTCGTTTTCCCCATTGTTCACCAATCAGGTTTCACATGATATCATCTTTTTATTAGCCCGTCCCCTTCTCATTTGCCACTATTATATTTCAATCCGACCTACCTGGCCCATCCTCTTTGCGAGCGCTTCCAAGAATTTTTAAAGAAAAACATATATAACATTTACATTTCAGGTGCTATCGAACAGATGCATGATTTACCATTATGTTTTTCTCTCCTAGAACATTGTGAAATAACCCAGAAGCAACCCAGTGTTCGTGACTTCGTGCATTAAAATATAGAAATGTATACATGGTGTACATGTAGTTCGTGTTCAGGTGCTCGACTCGTACATACAGGTGAGCAATATTATTTACATTACATTTGGCAGACGCTTTTATCCAAAGCGACTTACATTGCATTGTACTATACATTTGTTTCTGAAATCCCCTGGGATCGAACCCTAGACCTTGGCGTTGCTAACGCCATGCTCTAACCACTGAGCCACAGGAAAGTGTTATATCACATATATGCTGTGTGCAATGTACAAGTGCTCATACTCATACATATATGGTGTGCGCAATAAAATATAGAAATGTATACATGTACGTGAATCGTGTTCAAGTGCTCAGATTCATACATATATGGTGTGCGTGCGGTTCGTGAGGCCTACAGCTAAATCAAACTCGTGCATGAGGCCTGTAACTAACTAAATCTGCAATATTATATTAGTAAAAAACTACAGCAGATGCATTTGAATGACTTAACGAAACATCATTTTACATTTGTTTTTCATACTACTTAATGAATGACGCATCAGGGTCTGAAATTTATTTTTGATATAAGATTATATGGGAGGGAGGGAAATGTACAACAAAAAATAATTCAACCCAATTCCAAGTATCTGTTTAATGCTTTTTATGATAAATACCGTTTATAACGAACAGTGTCTTGTTGCTACAATCTCATGAAGATTGGTGTTAAGTTCGAAAACACGTCCCTTATGCAAAGAAAATATATTTTCTTAAATAATAACTGCCAATATTTTCAATCATTTAACGTAATATTTTAAAATATATTGAATCATACATTGTTAATATATTACAATATATTAAATAATACAACAGGAATTGCCACTTTTCAAATATTAAGAAATATAAGCACCTGATTCCAATATATGGAATCACATCATATATTTATAGTAATATATAATTATAATATTGCGTTATATTTTCTAGTACATTCCCATATACTGTATATTTTGTTTGGTAAGGCGTTTCTGTCCTCTCGATGATCCTGCCATATGTTACTATCTTTTATGCTACTTGTTTCTCAGCACAATGCGATGCATTAATGCACAGATTTATATGAATACTGTTGTTTTTGGCACAAACACACACAAACTTGCCAACAACAACTTGACAGGTAGTTCATGCTTACCGTAGCTGTAATAAAAAGAAGTTTACAGAGCATTGAGGATGATAACGTGTTCAATTCTGATTAAAATAATTACGTTTCTAAAACACTTACGGTGTATATTAAAGACAATTATACAGATTAAAGATAGATCACTTTTGCAATGCAATGCTGTTACTTTGTATAAATAATAAATATGAATATGTGGAGTTAGAAAAAATCTCCAGCGGTAGAGATGATGAAGGTGGTGTGTTATAAAGTGATTTTACTGCAGCTGCGCTTTCTTGTCAAATGTGTTTGTTTATTATGCATGTCTTGCGCGGCAAACTGCATAGCTGCAGCATCGCCCGCTTCATTCATTGCAAAACACCTGCACTTTTTTGTTTTCGCAGAAACACTGGGATGACAGTTGCTTGTTAAATGAAATCTTTTTTGCTTTTGTGATTTCTAACAGCTTCACGCGACGGCCCAAATTCAGAAAAATGCAAGAACTCGCTTACGTTTACTTGCAGCTCGCTGTGCATGTGCACTGAACTCTTCGAATGCGAAAGGGACGCGATCGTCCCAATCGTAAAATTAGTCAGGAAGAAAGACAGAATTTGTATTTATTTTCACCAATACAACAACACAAAGTAACAACTAGAAAAATGCATCCAGATATAAACGTGTTCAAAATCTATAATAATTCTATAAATTATTGCTCTCTTACTAGAAACTAGTCTAATGACATAAATGTAATATTTTTTAGTAACTTGTGCAAAAAACAGATGAACTTTTATTACAAAAAAATCTGTGAATAAACTGTGAATATTTAATATATTGCACATTGCAGTTCAATTCACAAGAGCAATTTTTGTAAACATATTTGAAAAACATTCATTCCTGGTCATTAAGATATTTCCACAAACCTCCCTCCATCTATCACACAAGACAAACACAATCTAATGTAAAGCTATGAAAGAGGCGGTTGTGACGATGCAACTTCCTGCACAGTGTCACGGAGACAGGAAGCAGTTTTCCTCCGCATTTCTGCACAGAGTGGACACACTTCACCACCAATTACAGGGTTAAGTACTAGCGAAAGAGAAATGGTCTGCTCGCTGGGCCAGGTGTTATTATGGATGTGAGAGACTAGTCAGACGGTCACTGCCGCACCCATCCTCACCACACCACAACCGATCGCATTCCCATTCCAAACATACGCAACTCTCTCTCTCTCAGAAGTCCAAGAATTCATTTACTTCAGCAACATAACTGTAAACAGCTAGGCCTATTTTCTTCATATAAATTCAGACTCGGATCACAGAATGCTAGTAACTCATACGCACTCTCCAGCTGTGTTGGGAATAATTCACTATTGATACGATTTGTGATGTCTGTCTGTGTGTATGTATGCAAATGTTTTCTATACATAAAATACTCGAAATGACCTACAATACTCTGCTAAAATGTCCATACTGCAAGAAATATAATATCCCACAATGCAATGCACTTAACCTTGTGTTTCAGAGAGGAGAGGACACAGGAGGAAAGCAGCAATGGACTTTATTGGTAAAGAAATAAAAATCATTTAAGAAAACCGTTCATAATGACCACCAGTGCGACCCTCTCATGCGAAGAAAACATACAGTGTCTTCCTATACATTAACTGTCGGTATATTAAATAATTTAGTAATTAAGTAATTGAAGATACATATAGAATAACACAGAGTATTATGATATTACAATATATTGAATAATGCATAAGGGATTGCTGCTTTTCATATATTGAAAAATATAAGAATTGGTTCTAATATATGCATATGTATTATTTATTTATATTGCTATTGTTTCGTACACCGGACTGCCAAACAAGCGCAACACAAACCCCAACAATACCGGAGTAAGAAAACAGAGGTGAAATAGGGAAGAAAATTAAGAGAATAATGATGGAGTGCTGGGACGAACGAACAAATGACAACGAAACAGCCCGGCAAGACACGAGAACGACGTGAACACATGTCGGCAAAAAATTTGCTCACTACACAAACACCTCGGAAAACACACAGGACACAAGAGAGCATGACACGGAGACTGACAACGAACCCGTGAGCTTAACACAAGACACCCTAAAAACTGGACCGGCCGCAGATGCTGGAATCCAGACACATTATTGCTCTGACAAGAAAGCGATTAATGAAAACTTGTTCAATCTGAAGCCGTGCAACCCGAACAAAACCGAACATCAGAGCGCAAAAGTGCAAAATGAAATACTACACCATAAACGGACATGACTGGGCCTTGACCAAAACCCGGCTGTGATACATCTAAACTTCTACATTTATATGATTTACTTGACTCGTGGTTTACAATTAATACAAAATATATAATCCCAAAAATATTGGATTAAAATGGAAAAGTACTGTTGTTAAGAAGTTTGTTGTAGAGAAGAGGACTGCCACGGGGTTAAAATTTATTTCTGACTGTTGGTTTGTTAGCACGTCGATTGCTGAAGTATTAATGCTATTATTTACGTAGTTTATGAGATTATAGGTGTGTGTGTCCACTCCAAACTACATATCCCATCATTCTCTGCAACAGAATACACAAATAAAGCATCAGTTTTTATTTTACATGAAAAGCCTTCTGTCTTTGTCAGGATGCAAAATACAAACAAAATTGTCCGATACACATAAATTTACTCTCTGAATTTGTAAGTAGGAAACTCCCAGAATGACTAATATACACCGGCGGTTCTCAAACGGCGGCACGCTGGGCTTAATATACATTTTGATTTATTTTGAAAGGCCTAACCTACATTCGAAACAAGAGGAGGCCAGGCACAGCGCGACGGCGTCACATGAAATGTTACTAAAAGCTCCTGTGGAGACTTGATGACCCTTTACAATCCTTTAACTCAAGCTTTCTACCTTTTCCTCTCTCATTCCACCTCTTCTTTCATGCCGTGAGACGGTTTGTATGAGAGCCGCGTGTCATGTCCATGTTCTGGCCTTCGTGAATTTATCGGACCTCAGCAGGTCACATTCTCCTCTCAAACCCCGTTTCTCCCGCTCGTCTCCTCTTTCTCTCCCTACACCGAGCTCCAGGTCTCCAGGACGGCAATATTTTAACATTTACTTTGAAAATGTTTTCCTCTACAGAGATAAATGCTTGAGAGTACAAATTCTAATTGATTTAATTAAGATTATTTAAAGTGACACAAATACTCTGTATTACCGCGTCAACAAAAGCAGATTTTATATCACTTGTTTCAACTATATACAAGTAAGTAACAGGTGAAAGAAAGTCAGTATAGTAAGGAAAAAAAAGATGTGAAAAAGAAATACGCTTCTTCAGACTTTGTCTACATCACTTTATCTCAAATTTAAGGATTAGTGGAAAACGTCATAAATGGACTATTAAAAAAATATTTTTACAGTACATTTTTGATCTTGAATCAAACTGTAAGAAAAACATTTATGATATTTATTTTCCAAACAGAAATTCCATTCAGAACTCTTTTCTCCAGCAATGCACCACCTGGTGGTCCGTAACATTTTTAGGGCGCTCAAAGCGACGTAACTTATTCATTGTTGCCTCTGCGCTATTAATATGAGATAGAACAAAGTGTTTTAGCATCCAACACTTCACCTCAACCCACGATACTTCTAACCATATAAGTCTGCTTGCAGCTATATTTATTATCGTCAGTCAATGCAACTAGTAATATCACAGTTTAGTTCCAGAGAACAGCGTGTAACCGCGGTAAAATCAGCATGACGTGGCCTTGAGTGCCTTATTGCATTATTTTACATTTTTAAAATCTTCTCATGTTATTCTAATGGGTAGCTGTAGTTCGACTGTGACACTCGGCAAGAACACGATCGATGATTCGACGAGAGCCGGGTAGAAATCAGTCATGTTGTACGGCACTCCGTTAGCGCTCATTTCACTTACTCATACATAATGTTTGCTTCTAATATTTCACTGTGTCCTTAGAAGAGTTTGATGTTTGTTTCTTCCAATATTAGTTTTATTTACTCGTGCATATTTTCCATTGTATTTGCATGCCCCTGGCAGACGCCGCAGATGCATGCAATTAAGACTGTTTTTTTTCTTCCGAGATGCAACACTGAATTTCGCAGATAACCTTTTGCGCAAACAATGCGCTCTTTGAATTCCCCAAATCTCATTTTGTTCTGGTGCACCCATCACTGAGACAAAAGTAGCGTTTTCTAGCTCGTTTCTTTTTTCTCCGTTTCGAATCACGCATGCAGTGAGGAGACGGGTTTACGTTAAAAAATCATGAAAATAAACGTTTCGGACAAAAGGCTGCACACAGTCATGAATCCTCGTCTTTTCAGTCTGGAATGTACGAGCTGTTCTTTTTGCCAGACCGCACCACATTTGCCTGATAGCTGTGTGTGTGTGTGTGTGTGTGTGTGTGTGTTCAGAGTAACCAGTAACCGTCAACACATGCCAGGTGCCATCCGCTCCCTTCCTCACCAATCACTGTTGTCAACAAGTACAATCTATTATACGGTACACTCCGTGTCAATGGAAGATGTGTAAAAATGTGATTAAGATTGATTACGCTCCAATACAGAAAAACCTCACATAGGGTTTGTTTCTGTCCTACAATGACCAGAATAGAGTATCCCAAAACACACCAGACGGCATCATCCATGTGTCTGTGGCAAAACTGAGACTAAGAGAAAATGATAAATGTAGAGGAAAATTTATGAAAAGTTATCATTTTAATTGGAAATTCTCTCACTATTTACTCACCTGCTTCATTTCTAAAAAAAGTCATCTTTCATACATACACACTGTCCCCAAAAAAATCCATTAAGCAATCCAAATGTCTCACGAAGCAAAACCATATGTTTTTAATAAAAAGTAAGCATTCGTATTTTGAGCTTATTTAAAGAAATTAAATCCAACATTAGTAGTAAATACAAATATGGCAACACATCATTACGGCGAGTCATTTGGATTACTTTAATAATGAAGCTTTAACATTTAACAACCTATATATCGCTGGTGTCCTTCTGAAACCTCGTATCTCCAAATTTTGTGATTTTTATTTTTTGCCACACTGTAAAGCATTATTATTAGTCACCCTTTATGTTTGTCACTTGGTTTTGCAAATATCTAACCAATAAAAAGTATTAAAAAAGTGCTTGTCAACTTTGACAACACAGTATGTAATCAGTTTAAAACTACAGTGTTTTCTGAAAAACATATTGGACAATATGACGATGTAAAATAAATATACATTTATGGTTATTTTTTAAATATTAATAAAAACACTGTGTTCGTATACATCTGGGATGGCATGAGGAGTGAGTCATTTTATTATATTTGTGAACTACTCCTTTAATGTCTAATGAAGTGCTCTCTGATTGGTCATCATTTAATGTTATCTGCAATAGAGATTTTTAAGGTTGTGTAACATTGCACGCAGAGGGTTCAGAGGTCAATCGTCAAGCAAAGGAGACATTTATGTCCAGTGAAATCCATTTTGAGTCTGATGGGGTAATGGAGAGTATGAGGTGTGGTCAGACAATGGAGCAACGCCTCGGGTCCACAGTGGAAGTGGTGCAAGAGAGCAAAAAATAGACGACACGTGTTCTGTTGAAAAGTAAAGCAGAGGAGGAAAGAACAGGGCTGATGTCTAGTTCTGTCCGTCCACAAAATGACCACATGTTCACAAAACTACCATTTACTACGGTAACCCCCCGTCCCTACAATCTTCCCCCCTCGATTCTCGGACAAAATTTCACTCGACAAAGATCTCTGTCACATGTTGACACGGTTACGACCTCCAACTGGAAGTAATCTCAGCTGTGATTTTTCACTCATTATCTGACATATTTCCTCAAAATGACTGAAATGAAAAATGATTTACTCAGCAGGTGGATTACGGCCCAAAAGCGGGTCACAGGTCTGTTGTGATCGGGTCGAGGACACAAAAAGAGAGACAAATACATATATAACGATAAATTTGTGCTTAGACTTTTAAAAAAGGAGAAGAAAGTCACGGAGATGCCACATGGTACTTAAAAACGTTTTAAAAATACATCGACAAACACATCGACTAACATTTTCTTTTTACTAGTGAGCCACATTAAGGTTCAGAAACACAACATGAACCAGACAACAGTAGATATGGTCTCCACTTAAAGGGATAGTTCATCCAGAAATGAAACTAATTCAGTGGTTTATTCACCCTCATGTCATTCAAAACCTGAATTCCATTCTTTTGTAGAACACAAAAGAAGATATAAAAATGTTTCCTTGTAGAATTTACTTAATAAAATCCTCGTAACAATTTGCACGAACATTTTTTAAGAAAAAATTACTGCTATAATTCAAGTACAACTTACTAACCAGAATAAAGTAAATTCTACTTATTGAATACATTTAGCTTTTCTTAAAATATCAAGTAAATGTTACTTAAAGTAAACAAAAAAGAAATTACGCAGAACAAGAACACGTGTCTAACTCAAACTTCACGGATCACTTACTTTCATATTGAAATATATTATTTTTTACAACATAGATGGTCAAGTGAGAAGAGACTGGTGGTCTCTGAACTGGCATTAGCACAGATACGGCTCAGTAAGTGAAATAACACACTTCATGACTCATATCGTGCCTCCCTCAGCCGAGGCACAAGCACCGCTCTTCTGAACAACGGTAACAACTCTCCTAAATCTCAAAGATAAATCAACAAAAAACAAGTCTTCCATGCTGGGAATGACAGATCATCTGCCAAGGTAGTTATATCTACAAAAATTATTGATGTAGTCTCAACACAAAATAAATAAGTAAACTTAATTTGACCAATTTAAATGGGTTTAACATAATAAAATGTAGTTGGATTCACTTAATAATTTGTTCAATTAAAGTTACTTAATCAAAATAATTAAAATCTTAACAACCAAAATGAGTACATTTTATTCCCAAGATTTTTACGTTTTTTGTTAAAAACAGGAACATAAGCATATTAAGTATATTTTAATCTACTAAGGCACATAAACATTTTTTTCAGTGTTGTGGTTTTGTGTTCATGGGGTTCGGTGTCGTTGGGTTATCAACATTCTTCAAAATGATCTTCTTTAGTGTTCTGCAGAAGAAAGAAACTCACACAAAACCAGTTTAAAAACCACTGATTTAAAAAGCAACATCAAGTCAGATAAAAAGCTACACAAGTTAATGAAATCTCCACTGGCCTTGGTCTTTATCACTTGACTTCAGAGGAGTCATCCGGTAACACTGTCTTTGCTCATTACCGTGCAGTACAGTATAGAGGTGTTGATCGCTCATTCTCTCATGTTGTGATAAAGAAAGCTGGGACACCTGTGATGTACAGTACCAGTCTACCCTTGGCCTGAGTTTTAGCACAGTTCATGCCCTTGCGTTTCCATCACAATTCTTCACTCCCCATGTCAGCCATGAATCATGCATTGTGTAAGATACCGTTAAAAAATTTCCATGACCTCCAGAACTCAGTGCTATAGGCCGCTCAGCGTTAACCCTTCGTGCACATTTCACAAACACTCACTCAAATTTAACAACACAGAAAAGACGCATAAAGCATCCAGTAAATTGGTTTGCAATCATGTGACGGCATTCTTCACTTAATTCCACGTCCTTGAAAAACTGTGAAACATCTAGTGAAACAACAAGTCAGCTAGCTGTCAATGAACTTTGAATGAAATAAAATTAAAAGAAATAAACAGCTTCTGATTAAACTTTTGGCAATGGCACCTAATGACAACTACGCTCACGTCATGATTTATAAAAATATAAAATCGCATTTGTTTTCCACTGCTCTTTTCTTTCAGAGCAACAGTGTCCTCAAGTGACTTTACATTTGCCAACCAAATATCATTTCTGTGGGAAAAGATTACAAAACGACAACCTGTGTGGTACCTTTGAATACTACGTAACTGAAGAAAAAAAAATCTTAGAACAAACTGCAACATAGAAGTTACCAGATTTAAAGAGACAGTTCACCCGAAAATGAAAATTCTTTCTTCCGCAGAACACACAAGAAATTCTTTTAAAGAATGTTGGTCACCAAACAACAGCGGCACCCGTTGACTTGCATTGGTTTTGTGTCCATACAATAGAAGTGAATGGGTAACTCCGTTGTTTGGTTACCAACATTCTTCAAAATATCTTCTTTTGTGTTCTGCGGAAGAAAGAAATTCATACGGGTTTGACATGACAAGAGGGTGAGTAAGTGATGACAGAATGTTCATTATCCCTTGAAACATTTTTTTGAAATCTATTTGCAATGGGATAGCATAATGTGTCCTTTTAATGCTGTGAAATTAAAAAAGTTAATTAAATACATGCAATACATTTTTTAAAAGCTAAATATTAGGGATGCACAATTAATTATTGGCCATATCGGTACGAGCCGATAAATGGTCATTATTTAATATTATCGGCCGATAATAAAATTTAGGGCGATATATTATAGCCCATAAATCATTTCCTCTGTTTAAACTTCTTTAGCTGCACGCTGTTCACATATAAAATACAGTACAGGACTGTCTTTCTGTCGTCATCATTCACTTACTGCTATTAGCAAAACATTGTTGATGTACGTAGTGTGTAGATATTTATGAATGTGTAAATTATAGGAACAAAAGCATATTGTTTGAATCAGAATGCTGTCTGAATGCTTTCTGTCTTGAGATCTGTTAGACACGTGGCTATTAAGAACATATTTCTGGGTTGCTCTAGACGAACATCTATAATTTGTTTATTACATTAAAAATATACCAGTAAAGTTTGAAGGTTAAAGAATCGTTTACTAGTGTAAAGTAGGCTTGGTACATGATTTTCAGGGGAATAAAGAGAATTAATGGTTACCTTGTTTCTGCAGTCAATGTTTTCAAATAAAAGCAGTTGTCCACTTTTTGCATTTAGTCATTTTAGCAGACTTTATGCCTTTTGTTTCAGTCTTAGGGAATATTATATGAACATTTAGATACTGTATATAGGCCATTTAATGGGTATCGGCTTCCAATGTTTAAGAATGATCATTTATCGTTGTCAGCCAAAATGTACACATCGGTGCATCCCTACTAAATATCCATTAAAAGTAGAGTAAACAAATAAATAACAAAAAACACAATTTGTATACAGTCGTGAAAAGGGACAAAAGAGTTGCCCTGATAAAAGAATCACCATACATCACCGTGTCACATTAAACACAACCAAGCGTGCAGCGTCTGCTTAATTCTGCTGTAATGGACAACTAGATATTTAATACACAGCATTACAACATCGCTGAACCTACAAAACGTTTCAATGCACAGACGCTAGAGTCACCATATACACACCATACAATAACAGTTCAGTAGCATGTCAAATGTTATGGTACGCAGGCGTATGATCCATGATGTGCCACGGATTGAATTATGTAAATAAAACCAACAGTCTACCCTAAATACATGCGACGACCTGTCTGATTGATTGTTTGACAGAACATCATGTACACATGATGACAGTGACCCAAATCCACCTGCCAGTTCTCCATCAGACGCTGATTTTAAAAGACATTAATTTAATAGACACACTGAAGGCGATGTAGATCAGACTGATATTAATGTAGCCACAGCTGTCTCTTAGGTAAAAGTTCGCATGCGACGGACGTTTTTTACGACCGCGCCGAGCCAAACTAACGTATTGAATTGTAGAAGATGGTGCTTAAGCTTTGGACGTTTTCTTGAGAAAATGTGCATTTGTGGTCACAAGGTTGTTGTTAGGTGTGTATGAGTTTCTTTCTTTTTCAGAACACAAAAGAGGATATTTTGAAAAATGCTGATAACCAAACAACACCGACTCCCATTGACTTCCATTGTATTAACACCCGGAAACATTTCTCAAAATATCTTCTTTCTACAGAAGAGTCATGTGCAGGTTTTCATCCATATGAGAGTGAATAAACGATGACAGAATTTTCATTTGTGGATGAGCTATCGCTTTTCAAGTGCTTTTCAACATGCAGTCCAGTCGTGGCGTTCGGATCATAACCGTCAGTACACTCGTTAATTAGGAGCGGGATGCAAACGGGAGCCTGAAAAGTGACAAATTAACGCTAATGTAGTCTGAGATACATACTGTACTGCATATATTTCACGTGCGTCCTTTTGATCGCCGGCGGAAAACATGCATGTGAATATAAATGACAGAGAACAGAGGCCTTGATCAAAGCCGTGTTCTCAGGATAAACAAAAAGCTGCTTTGTCTATACCATGCAGCGCCATCGACAGTACGGACAATGAACGCTTCATGCATATTGATACAGGCAGAGGAGGTAAACGTTTCCTGATAAAAAAAAAACACGCACATGTGTGCAGCGAGACTTTAATAAAAGGAGCTCATTAGAGCGCGTAGTATGAAGATCTTTCAAAAGCTTTTTATGGGTACATTAGATGTAACGCACATAAAAGCTTCACAAAACACTCCATTAGCCCCTCGAATGTTTCATATGTTTCGAGCAGCGTAACATTACGTACACTTCTGCAATAAACAAATAAATACAGCTGGAAGGCTTTCTGTGTAATTCAAAATGGCGGACAGGAAGTAGGGTTAGATGTCAGACTGGACATGACCCAAGACATCTTCGGCCTATGGTCACACGACCATAGGCCGAATTAATCAAGTTAGTACCGCTTGTATATCTTTTGACCACTAGGTGGCGACGGCTTTAACCTTTGCAGACATCCCTCAGGATGTGGTGGCAACAAACCAAGTTTTGTAATATGTCATTGCATTTGTATAATATGGCATTTAAGTACAAAATTCAAAATGGCCGACGGTAAAAATGTCCAAAATCTGTGCGCAGAAACCTTGCAAAGTCTTGCTTTGGTTATTTTGGCAAACTCACCTTCAAATTCGTTGACGGCGCATTCGAGAACGGTTTGGTGTCTCTTCAACAAAATTGTGAAGAATATCTCAAGAATTTCAAAACGGCATCAGGCAGAAATGAAAAGCCCGCTTTACATTCGATTAAGTATGAGTTCAGAAATCAGAGAAATAAATGATCCTGTTTCCAGGACTTACAGTTCAAAAGTTATTAGACTGTAAATAGTGAAACATTGGTGGAGTCCAAATTCCAATTTGCCACGGTAAATGCTGGCACTGTCCTTAATCCGTTCACCAAATCTCTAACCTACAGAAGAAAACCATCCTATAATCCAGAGCTGCCATTTAAAGAAGCAAAATAATGAGAACGTGAAGACAAAACGACAGATGCTTGCGCTCACCTTCTCACTAAATAAACCACCACACAAAACAATACTCAACACTTATGGTAACCGCCCAAATTTTCAAAGACCTTGATTCTGCAACTATTTCTCTTGCTTATTTTCATAACAATTTGAATTAAAAGAAATTATACCAGACAATTCACATTACAAACATCGTTCCCTTTCATATGATTTAAAGTGATGAAGTGAACAGAAAAAGAGTGTAAGAATAAGAATGTGTATGTACATTTTATTAATTGCAAATTAAGTCATCAAAAAAATGACAGTATGATTATATTTATCAATATTTTATGTGCAGGCCTGATCTTTAAAAACCTCATATTGTGAAAAAGGTATCAATGTTTGAGGTCCGTCTTCAAATACTTATTTTACGGCATCATTAAAAATGTCCAAAAATTGGTCTTCCACAGGCCAGTCAAACAAAGTCCCGCCCCCAAACCCAAGCCATTGGTCGATGTGCTGTTGGGGAAAAAAACCCAAAGCAATGTTGTGGTGGAGCCCGAGAGACACAGTGCCCTTTTTGGGGAATCAATTAAAGCTCATCTTATTTACAGTATTGCTGTACGCACACATTAAACGGGAGATTAACGTATATAACAACCAAATGACACACTTCGTCTGTAAAAATCTTTTGCGATGACAAACGCGGCCATTTCTATCATTCTGGGATTATTTCCGTTGTTTATCCTCTAAAGGATGGCACATATATCACCAGGGCAAAGGCTCAGAACAGTGGCACACTAAACCACGAGTCTCCGGGGTGATACGAGGCGAAAGCTGGTAACAAAAGTACAGTGCACGTCCAGCATTACTGCCCCACACACACACACACACACACACGGGCGGGCAGGAGGGCGGGCGTTCCTCTCCTCCACGCCTGGCCCACAGTGGGTGCACAGCAGCCGCCTGCTACCTGCCCAGAATTCTAATCAGTCCAGGGGTCTGTCTGTTCCCCCCGCCTCCTCCGTCGTCTTATTCTCTCGCTCAACCTCACTCCACCCTCCCGCTCACCCCTCCGTCTCCTGCCTGCCCTCCCTCTTTCTCTGCCTTGGACGAAAGGGGCCGATGATCCTTCAAAATTAATTAGATCCCTCCCCACCCCCTTTTTCATCCCAAAAAAAAACGCCATTTTCCTCCACCCCTCGTTTTCCCTCAACCCAAAATCTCTCATCTTGGAAAGGAAATCTCTGAGTTTTAACGCTGCGCGTGTTGTCATCGATCGCCTACCCGCCTCTCTCTATACGTCTGCCGCTCGGTAAAGCGTGCTGTCAATATGTCCCTGGAGGTCAGTTCGTCTGGGGTAGACTCAGACGGCCGTGCCCCGCTGCCGTGACAAAGAGTAGAGGGCGAACGAGACGAACCAAATGAATAATAACGCAAACGGACGGGGGAAAAAGTAAGAAAGGGAGCCGTTTTCAGGTTAATCAGAGACGCTTTTTAATGAGGCGGCCATCTCATAAAGCATGCCGCGTGTGACTCGAAATCATTTTTATCAGGCGTAGGGGGGAGAGAGGGGGAAACAAAGAGAGGGAGAGAGAGGAGGCAAGAAAAAGGTGAGGGTGGGGTGTCGGGCAGGGAGAAGGAGGGAGAGGGGATTCTGGGAAAGGATGTCAAGCATCTGAATAATATAAATCTCAAATATGCAAATGTGACTTACAATGCTCGGCATTCACGCATTGTCCTGTGCCTCTGAGCCTGCTCTTTAATGGCACCCGGCAGAAACAATAAGAGCGAGAGGTGGTGACGAGAATATTTTTATAACCGTACCCAACTATCCTCCTATAAAATGAACGTGAAATTCTGAACGCTTTCCATGTCACGCCATCCATACTGTTCATTTGGGTCTGTCAGAAGTGTCAAAGCTTTCTCCTGTAGTGTGGTGAAAGTACTGTATGTTGACCCCCTCCCCAATGTATCATACGAGAGAGGAAACAGAAATGAAAGTGACAGTGTCCATCTCAGTTTCTCCATTTTGGAGAATAATTCACAGCTAACGAATCACGTATACTCTCCGTGACATACTTTTTCTCGCTCGCAAGGTCAAATCACACAACGTCCTTCTTATGTAAACACACACACTACAGACTGCAACAATAGTGAGCACACTCCATGATCCACAACATTCGATTTGCAAAACAACCCCTGACATATCTCTTACAGGAAAATCAATACAAAACACAAGAACGTACCTTTTTAAAAATATATATTTTCTATTTGTAGTCACGCATTGACAGTATGACAAAAATCTTATATCACGGCAAAGATACCGTACGAACCACTATACCACAGGAATTTAACAAAAAGTTGTTATACGAACCAAAGCTACTTCGTTTCTCATTGTACTTATTTTCTCTTGTCCTTTGGGACGTTGATGGATGCAAAACAAATGATTAGATTATTAACAAATAAATGCAAATGTACAAATGAAAGTACAATAAAAGCTTCACACTATAACGCATGAGTCTGCAAAAAGTCATTTTAAATAAACAAAGGTATAATTTCATCTCTTAACTCTGATTGGATGAGCCCAGTCGCTATAGTAAACAGCAAAACGCCATTTCAACGTCATTTAACTTCATCAGGATCCTCACTTTTTGGCCGCTTGGCCTTCAATGCATAAGTGACGCTGCCTGTGATAAAAAAATAGCCAATTTTCGCTCTTTAAATTCAGAAATTTTGTGTACTTGCTATTATTAAATTGTAGCACATGCCGTATATTGGCCAATGAAATATTGAAATCTATATTTTAAAAAATCTAAGACTACTTATTGGATGGTAGGTCTGTTCGACGATTAATCGCAATTATTCGCATCCAGAATAAAAGTTTATGTTTACATAATAATATATGTCTGTGCACTGTGCATTTTTATTTTGTATTATAAACACATACACATGTATATATATATATATATATATATATATTTAGGAAATATGTCCATGTATTTATTTATATTAAATATCATTTAAATTAAATACTGTACAGACATTCATATTTGTTTTGATATTTTTCTTGAATATATACATGTGTTTATAAATACAAAATTAATATGCACAGTACACAGACATATATTATGTAAACACAAACTTTTATTCTGGATGCGATTAATCACAATTAATCCTTGAACAACCCTATACAACTGCACTTTAGACCAACCACATACATTTTTTCCAATCTATTTCTCAGATTCACTCAGATTTTGGTGTATACAACAACGCTCTACAGTCAAATTCATATTACTGTCCTTTAAAATCAGACGAGGATAGTGAAACATCCCTGTTAAACCAGCAGCTAAATAATCAATCAATCTCTCGATTTAATTACTTTTACCACAATTACATGAACCCTACAGGCATCAAAACACCTACACATCAGTAAAACGCAAAATGCTATTGCCATTTATGGAGAGCGGTAATTAAATACAGAAAGAAACGACGTCTAGAAGATATCATATATTTTCTGTATTGTTAAGACGGTGCTGACATTTTCAACGAGAGAAAAATTTACATCCCAAACAATGGCAGGGGAGATGGCACATTCTGAAATTGCTCGCCATGATTCCCTGTAATCTAAAATCTACAAACACGCACACACACACATGAGGACATATTAGTAACACTGACTGCACACACACAAACACAAACACACACGCTCCGTCAGGGTCCGTTGAGGTGATGGTAAACTCTGCCTTAGGTTAGAGGGGTAAATTATGTTAGCATATAAATGCAGAGCAGACTGCATAAGCAACACAAAGACAGACAGTCCTAATGAATAAAATATCACTTTTGTCTTTTCTTTCTCTTTTTTTGTGTGCGCAATACAGACATTCCTCAGACAAGCTAAAACAACGAACTGTAAACGGTCGCCAAATGAGATGGCAAAATACGTGCCGTTCTCCTGACGGCTTGCATCATTTATTTATTTATTTAACTAGCGTTCATTTCGAGTTGAGTAGGCTGCTTGGCTAAATGTGGAGCAACTGCTTTTGGGAAAGCCTTTTAACGTGCCACAAACGCACAGGACCCGTATTAACGGAGCGCACAAAAAATGCTTTTTTTGTGTGATTGTTTGCTGAGAAAGTCCTTTGGTTTCACGCAAAGTATTTCGAGCATTCACCAAATGTCAAACGTGAGGCGTTAACAGGGCATCAAACACACGTTGCTGAAACACGCAAAAAAAAAATGCAGTAAACAAACCTGCGTCCTGACCTGTTCAGACTGATCCCCAGCGAGCGTGCGCGCCGTCTCCCCGCGCATTTTTGTTTTACGCACAAACTACAAGTGCACCACATGCACGGGGGCCTTGAAAAACATTGAGAGCTGCGCTCTTCCAGTCTCCACTCCTCTGCCGTCTTCTCAATGTCTGATTTCTCGAATGTGACTCTGGCACGTGAAAAACGAGGAAGTGAAACGCTGCGAGTCGAATTCTCCGCACTTCCTATACAACAACACGCCAGGCCTGACCTGAAACGACCCGGCGCTCTTCTGGCAAGGTGCCAGGAAAGTCTTCCGGACTGAAGTTTATATTGTGCGTTTATGGCCTGCTGCCATCTGATCATAAAGTTACGCATGTTCCCGTTTCATCTCGAGTGCTCCTGCTTGTTTTGCTGTCAAATTAGTCCTGCTCCTCTTTCGTTTGCATACACTCATGCGTTTGTCATGAATTATGCAGGCTTTAGGGTTTGGGTTTTTAAGCTGTACCGAACGATCGATACCACCCTGCGTTGCTGGAACACAACGTGGAGCTTTCTTTGAATTGTGAAAAAAAAGCGTTTCTAAACAGTATTCAGTTCTTTAAATTGTCACCTAATAACAATCGCATTTCTTCTGTACTTCTGCCAAAATACAGCTAATTGTTTCAACAGGTATCGGTATTCCATTAAACGCCCAGACTCATTCTTACCACCACTCGTGTGTGTTAAACATCCAACTGGTGTTGATTTCCTTCATAATACTTTTAATAGTGTTTTTGCATTATATTCTGATTTGTTTGGTGAAACAACACATTACTGCACTATTGATCTTGTTCGCTGGGATTTTGCGTCTCCTTTCAACTCCAATCACAGAGATTGATACGAGCAATGAGAAAATACAATACCACTTTTCCACAAATATACGCAAGCTGTTTTGTTTTTAATTCGCTCCTATGGATAATCTGAGATGCTCTGTGACTTTCAGGCTGAACACATAACCCAGATTCTATTCTGCAGCATTATGTAAGACATAATATTTTTTAATATTTGAATGATTCGAAATATGTTCTGCACAATGGATAATTAACGTAAAATTAAATAACTAAATTAAATAACGTTAAATGTAAATTATTTTTGACAACTAATTATTGCCAAAGTTGAGACAGAATTTCCCCCATTCTCAACATACACTGATTCACAGTACAGTCTTCTTTTTTTCGAGTGCATCTGTTGCATTTTAGTGCATTAGTAGTGCATTTGATATTTGGTGTAAAATTGTAAAAGAAGAGCCCTGTGAGAATCCTTTCTCCATGCATATTTAACTGAATACATCACAAAGCTGTTTAGAAGGTGGACCATTTGACTGTTCATGTGATGGTCTGCAAAATTATTTCAACCCTGGAGCAGATATTGGTATAATTACGGTCTTATCATGTTGGTACAGATGTCCATGGCAACTGCCAAATTTTCGGGGGGTGGGGGGAAAGGCATGAGCAAAAGGGTGATAGCCGGTAGAAACTGGAAGTCATGAGAATCCTTTGGAAGATCAATGCGAAGATACACCCACAGTGGTCGAGTTCACACTCGACCTCGATCTGGACCCTCGCTGCATGGCATCAATAAAGAAATGTCGAGCTTGAGATTAGAAATGATGCTTTGCTTTGGCGTGTATGGATGTTTTGTATGTCTTTCGTTAGTCAAAGCAAACACGCTTTAATCCGTAAAACTGGACCGTGATTCAGTTGGATTCTCTGAAGCTGGTCTCCATTACCGTGAACTCTCGACGCGTTATCGGTACAAATCGTAATTTAATGCTGGAAACCGATTCGTCTATATGTCTTATGGATACGAGGACAGCATTCATCATTTTTCATTTTTTTCAATTTTCAATGACGTCAGAGGTTAAAATCTGACTTTAAATATTTCAATGACGTTCACCCACTCAGCGAAGACCACAAGTCTATGGGTTCTGACTTTCTCAATACATCTTCTGTCAATATAAAATATTGATATTAAAAAATAAGTTTTACCAACTCAAGGGGTGTAAACTCTCATTGAGGTCCATCTAAATGGAAAGGATACTTGAATAATTTACTAAATCCAGTTAATTGCATTAAGTCAAGTCAAGTCTCCGCCACCTTTCTTCGCCCCTCACGGAAGTAAAATGGGTTTCACGCTGACTTACGGTACGACACAATGACATGTTTCTAAACACCATTATTAGTCAAGGCATTGTATAAAGTATAAGCTTATGTTCACGTGATGTGATGGAAGCGGTCAAATACTGAACCTGTAGCGTGAACATGTTTCAAAGGCCACTTGCATATCCAATCTCTCTGGACGACTGCCACACCACAATTATAAAACCAACCTTCTCTCGTATTAAAGGGACAGTTCACCTCATGCCACTCTAACCCTTACACTAAGAAAATATATTTTCCTATATATTCACTGCAATTAGGCATGGGCCGAATACCGCCGTTTGAAAAAGTCAAGGTTTTAAAACCACTACAATTTTCTGTTGTACCGTTCCCAAGGTATGAGCTGTTTTTTTAATGTCTCGTCAAAGACGGAAAGTGCAGGAATCCACCAGGTTCTGTGCTATTTTGTGTTTATGCTTAATTTGTTGTTTGCTCTGCATTTCATTTATTTATATATTTATGTATCCATGCATGTTAGTTTAATGACTTGAAATGCAAGTAAAAAAAGACTAGAAGGGGGTGCCATGCTTTCAAAAAGTTCAGGAACCACAGATTTAACCTGACATACTGTGCATGTTTACTACTGTATACTGTTGTGTTGCTTAAAAATAAAACACACTGGCTTCTAGGTTTTTTACCAAGACATTTAAAAGAACACATTTTGAAGCTGTAATACCGCAATATTTCTTATATACCTTATAAGATCTTATAACGGCCCATGCCTACTGTCAGTCATCGAAATCATTTAATATACATTTGAAAATATACTGAATAATACATGACAATATTACATTACATTGAATAATACATAAGGAATAGCCGTTATTGAAAAATATAAGCACTTGTTGGTTCCAATATATGGAAATGCATTATTTAATACATTGCAATATATTTGCCAGTATATTCACATACGTTTTTCTTTCATAAGGGAAACCTGTATGACTTTCTTCTTGTGCAAAACACCAAAGAAGATGATCTGAGGAACGTCGATTACCAAACAACACTGAACCCCATTGACTTCCACTGTATGAACACAAAACCACTGACGCATTTCTCAAAATATCTTCTTTTGTGTTCCACTGAAGAAAGAGTCACGTTCAGGTTTACAATCACTTGAGGGGTAATAAATGATGATAGAAGTTAGATTTTTGGACTATTCCTTAAACTCCCGTGCCAACCTATATGTGCCAGACAAGGACTAAGTGTTCAAGGGAGAGTATTCAAATAAACACTATGTACTACACCCCCAAAAGTGTCATAAGAACAAAGCCCAAAAAATTCACAACATAGTGCAATACTGTGTTAGCAGGTACTGTGTGCATACCTGTTGCTCTTATATTCACACTCACGAGTAATCCAACGACGCAAACCTGCTGACTACTTTTCAACTTTCCATCTTTTCTTACAGTACATACTTAAACAACGGTGTTGTTTGGGTAATAACTCCAATGAAGAATTCCCAGTCTGCCAAAACTCCGGTGTCAAAATATAAGGTCTTTAGAAACCTAACCCCGTCAGATTAATAACCGTGTTGCTATTGCAACGTGTTGGGACAGCCAGCAATTTCACAAGAGTTACGCAGAAACTGCCAAAATCTCATTAATGCTTTCCACCTCGTCGCCGAGGAAAGGAAGTGAATTAATTGCAAGTGTAAGCTGTAAAAAAAACGTAACGTAAATCTGAACAAATCTTTAAATGATGCTCAGTGTCAGGCTGCGCGTTATTATTTAAAACAGAAAATCTTCATTAAAATGTTTCTGCAAAGCTGTGTTCCTACAGCCCAGCTAAACTTCATTAAACATTTTTTCAGTGGCGTGTCAGTATCGTGGCGCACGCTCACGTGTTATTGTACAAACAATAATAGTATAAACGTCTACACACTTTTCCCCGGGTAGATACTACATATACTGCTATTGAAGTACAATCGCCAGCACTGGCAACAGCATTGGCACTGATGTAAAGATGCGTGCGCCTACTACAATGATTCACTATATACTGTATAAACATCATTCCATATGCTCCGTTTCTGTTCAACAGCGACCAGATTACAAATAACAAAAATGATCAAAACTGATAATCGACTGGGTAGAATGCAACTTGGAAACCCTTTGCTCCTCTGCCAAATTGCCTTGGCAACAACAACTGTCCTGGCAACAGGTACGCACACCTATGTGCACAGTTTTCAAGGCTACTCCTACTTTAAAACCTTCCCTCGGTTGTGCAGCTGTCCTCTTTAAGCTGGCCCAGTTCATACAGAGCCATAAAAACGTCGAGGGCTCTTTCCAAAATGGCCACATAATACGGATTAGATAAACAACGCCTGGATGGAGACGGAGCGGGAACGTGAGGGCCGGTTCACTCCCATCGGAAGCGTAGACGACGGCACGCACGATACAGAGCTCCTCTTTAAAATATTTACATTAAGAGTTACGTCGTTGCACGGCCGTGACCTTTGCCACTTGTAAACCGCTGTTTGTTCTTTCAGCTCTTTATTTGGTCCTTTTGTGCTGAATGAAAGTGAACGCATGCCCACCGTGATCTGTATTTATTTTTATAACAGTTGTGTCAAAAGCTCGGAACGCTCTTCCCGGAAACATTATATATTCGTGACCCAGCAGATCCTGCGCTGTTTTCAGCGGCACGTCTTTAGGAGACGCTCCTTGCCAGTAACAATAAAGACTTGTTAACTATGTGGAGTGCTAATGTGTTAAACAGCCTTTGTAGTAATAGCCATTACGCCGTCCCGCGTTTCGATTATGGGACCGTTAATTCTTCTCAGATCTCAAACGGGGAACGCGATTCTCCAAAATGGAGGCCGTTGTACGTTGTACTGAAAAGCGTCTCCCTCCCTCGCCGGGCCCGTTTCATACGGCCCGGTTGTAAACAAATAAGAAGTAAACTTGGCCAAACTCTGAGAGAGAACTCTTTGACTACCTCTGCTTGTTTTTTTCATCTCTCGTTCGCAAACCATTTCCAGATATTTTCCTTCAGAAATGGCAGTGATCTCACTAAGACTTGTAGAAAACCATATGGGTGTCGGGGTTAGGCGAGGACACGCGAGCACCTTGGCAAACACACAACTTCCCTATTAGAATCCAAGATACATTTTTCACATGAGTGAAATGCCTGTGTACTCGTTTATGTGTTTAAAGAGAAGCGCTGAAAAGATTCCTCATCTCCGTATTGTGCCCATAAAGTCACGTTTTGAAAGGAAAGAACAGACGGACGGCTTTCTTTTGTTTGCGTGCGCAAAACAAACGTTGGGTAAGAACAGACCTTGGAAAGGCATGCCGGGTGGCTTAAGTGTTTACGTTTCATGTGACATAAAAAATTTTTATTCTACACTGTGTCGTGAGTGTAGACAAATTGATCAACTTTGCAATAGAGAGAGAGAAAGAAAGAAAGAAAGAAAGAAAGAAAAAGCCAAAAGGAAGAGATTCACCAAGTGAATGCTGCAACACATGACTGACAATTATGTATGCAAAAGGGCGGGCAGAGAGCGCTGGCACCCTCGCTGTGGAAAATCCCCATTGTACCAAAACAGCTCTTCTCGCAGAGGTAAAAGTTACAAGTTTGCCAGGTGAGCTCTAACCCTGGCTGCCTAAAACTGGTTCTCCCGATGTGGGTGTGTGAATGAGATAGCGCGAGTATGTGACGCCGGGTCATCTGAGGTGAACAATGTACAGTGCTTTAGCCAAAGCACGGCCGCTGGAAAAAAGCCTCATCGTTGGGGGTCATTCATGAGAAGTTAGCGCTCGGCAAGGTGGAAAACACAAGGAAGGCTCTTTCACAACACGAAGGCAGCTGCCGTCCAAAGAAAAAGAAACTACAATTACACTTTTAGAGGAGCTGGCGTGCAAAAAACAAAAGGGGTCTCGACAGGACTTCGAGGCCTACGTTCAAAATTCCTCTCCCAGACTTTTTTGCGCAGTACGAACTATTCTTTCTATTCCGAGAAGCGTGAAAACGCGAAATACAGGAGAACGTCAAACTCGGCGGGTATCAAAGATCCGGTCCCCAAAGTCAAATAATTCCAGCGTTCTAGTGAGTTCAGCCAGCCGTAACGCCACGTTCTTAAAAATAGCGTGAAAATGAGAAAATCACTCATTGGGAATAACTCACACACACAAAAAAGAATGGAATAGAATTTATTCTTCTAAGATAAAGCCTTAGGGTAAGACGGGGAATGTTCAGCTCAATTAGGAAAAGTGGATAGCTCACTAATTCTGATAGATCTCTCAGATTAAATTGTCAAGTAATTACATTGCGAGCTTTCACTAAAAGGAAAAAAACAGAACTTTACAACCCAATTATGACCCAATTCGAAATGTTGTCTACGTTCTCAACGCGATAATTTAATCGCAAAAGTACGGTGGTTTAATTTTTGCTTTATATGGCCGAAGCAGGACCAGATATCCCTAAACCTTCAATGGAAAAATGTTCTGCAATCAGCTGTATACAATTCAGTTTATTTCCGCATTGACATCACTCAAAAGGGCCCGTTCACATCGTCAGCGAGATGTGGGCCTGTCCAGTGACCCAACAAACTTTTGACCAATGAGAGACGAGTGACGAGTAATCATATTAATCCTGAAGCAAAATAAAATTTAGGGATGTCAAAAGATTAATTGCGATTAATTGCATCCAGAATAAAAGTTTGTGTTTATATAATATATGTCTGTGTACTGTGCATATTAATGTTGTATTTATAAACACATACACATTGGAAAACATGTAAATGTATTTATATTTACCATATCATTTAAATTATATATAAATCTGTAATTGTTTTTATATTTTTCCTAAATATATGCATGTATGTGTATGTTTTTATAAAATACAAAATTAATATGCACAGTACATGTGTACATATTATGTGAACACAAACTTTTATTCTGGATGCGATTAATCGCTATTAATCGTTTGACAGCCCTATAAAAATTATGTGTGGACTAATGTCTCTGAGATCGTATGTACATGTATGACCCACAACACGACTTGAAGTGGAATTCACGTTCCACCATATTAATTGAGATTCCAATTTCGTTCATAACCGTTACTATGGCAACCACAACACGAGAGATGTATGGCTTAATATATTAACAATGGCATTGACTTTATAAATGTGAAGTTAAAGAAGAACAGTGTAACTGTCACAGTATTCATAAACTTTTTTTTTTAAAGTTACCCGGAGGCTGCCATTTTTTTGCGTCAAGATCCTTGACGTCAAATGGTTGCAACCTTAATCTGTTCTCTTAACGCTACAGCGAAGCACACACGTTTTCCATATTTAACAGTAAAATATGAGACGTCAAACATAAGATCAGATATATAAATACACATACACAGGGACAGTAGGTGGCGGTATGTCCTCTTGACACAAGCCAGCCTGCCTGCCATAAAAGAAGAATGCGTTCAGTATCAATAAGCATCTGTTCAAGGTAAACGTGAATTAAATCAGTTTTAAACGACCGTCTTTAAGACATTTAAGACTATTTAAGACATCAGCATCCACCATAATCGTATACTTTATAAATTATGAGAATATACTGATAAACACAATAATAAGATGCTTGAGGTTTGGTTATTTTTTCTCTATTAGAGCACGCGTGAATATTATCCCCCGTCAGATAACGTTTATGACAGAGAGAGACGATAACGTTATCTACATTAAAAAGTCAAAATCTGGATAAAATGCATTTAATAATGGCTAAAAACATTGTGTATACAATAAAATTCGAAATGATTTTGTTATTATTATGTATGTTTGTATTGTTTCTGACCAACAATATTAAAATGTATGAAAATACACCAAATAGCGTCTTTATTTTCGTTCGTTATTATTTTAGCATTATTTATTTATATATATACTTTTTTTATCCTACAGCACTTTATATTTATATTAGTGTCTCTGTGTTCAGTTTGGCTGTCTGTGCGTGCAACCGTTTTACGTCATCGAAAAAGAACATGGCGGCCTCCTTAGTTTAAAAAGAGTATTACATTTAGGTTTTTTTAAAGAATTGAAAATATTTGATGTGTTTCTAACGACAAATGCTAGTAGTTTAAGGTTATTACAACGGATAAAATGTATTAAGGCTATTACAACGGATTAAGCTATAGATCTCTCTATACACTGGGTTTCCTTTAACAATGTCATCTTTAACCAACCCAGATCAGTCATCAGGATGATGTAAATTAACATTTACATTTTATGTTAAAACATTTGAATATATTATATATTCTTGTGGAATGGTTGAATAGAAGGGTCAACATTTTTTTGTTATAAACACAATGTCAAGTCAAATGTGACCCTGGATGACAAAACCAGTCTTAAGTAGCGCGGGAACATTTTTAGTAAAAGACAAAAATACATTGTGTGGGTCAAAATTATCGATTTTTCTTTTATGCCAAAAATCATTAGGATATTAAGTAAAGATCATGTTCCATGAAGATATTTTGTAAATTTCCTACCTTAAATATATAAAAACTTTATTTTTGTGAGTGGATGGTCTGCCACAGTGCCCCTGATTAACAACCTCAAAGGCAATTTGCGCTCTCAGATTCCAGAGTTTTAAACGGTTGTATCTCAGTCAGATATTGTCCTATTCTAACAACTCATATATCTATAGAAAGTTTATTTATTCATCTTTCAGATTATGTAAAAATCTCAATTTCGAAAAATTGACCCGTAAGACTGGTTTTGTTGTCCAGGGTCACAAATGTGCGTTCCTCAGGCCATATCATGAGTTCTGATGTAAAACTTTTCACCTAAGAGAAACATCATCATGTTAAATCAATCCAACAGCTTAAATGGTTAAAATATTCTAAACGAGCCATAGATATGAAACCAACATTAAACACCATCAGGGCTAAATGACTCCTCCAACTGGCTGGGACCAGGACATCAAAATAAACACGGAAGTATTATACAAAAGCCCAAAATTGACATTGTTTAAAAAGACACAACACCAATTGTCTTTTTGTTATGGAGTAGGGATGGAGAGGTTGACCATCCTTTGGTCATTCATAAAATAAATGCAGACTCCAGTCCGGATATTAAACAACTAAACTTATAATACAATCAAACGCATGTTATATGCCATCATCCATGAGATCTTCATGTCACAGTGATCGCGATAAAGCAAAGCCAAAAGGTCAAGTGCCTGTAACACTTGAAATGTTATCATCCCTTGTTAGTATTGTCACACACACTATACCATCTATAAGGTATTTGAAAGTGTGTGCCATAAAAACATAATGTAACCCAACCGGACTGAACACTTCTCAGTTCCTGACTGTATTTCACTCAATGAAAACCTTGTGCACATTCAGCTCTGTTCAATGCTCACATCTTTATAGGGTTGTGATGTATAGCCATTGTCAGTTCCACATCTAGGCAGTGTAATAAATCTAGACACGTGTATGTGGTTTCGCTTTATTCCCTGTTTGAATCTTCATAGCACACCCTCGGTCCTCTAAAAACAACATTACACCGTGTTGTCTGATCATCGAGACATCTTACAAAGGAATTAACCGACTCTGACCTTGACATTTCATTACATTAGTAAAGGTCACCACCAAACTGGCAAGATTGTTTCGATGTCCCGATAATCTGACTTAGTTACCCCTGGTAAAACGCCGGAGCCAAGAGTACAACTTGGTAAACAATGCCGATCTAAGTACAACTAAAACAAAATGTTCGTATTTGTGTATACGCCTGTAATTGTTTAATTGTAATTTTGTCATTTCCGAAAGTGTCGAATAATCGATGGAAAGCCGAGAGACAAATTCTTTAAGACGTCTCTTGCTGTGGCATGTTTGAAGCACTACGACGGTTTGATGTTTCCAAAATAAACAGCGCACAATGGTCCCTTTTGATCTCAGAATCTCAATATTCCTAAGATCATGATTTATTTATTATACTCTTTTGCCCACATTTATCATTTCCATCGCACCAAAAATAGACAAAAGACATGCTTACCATGTTTAAACTTCACAGAACGTGATGAAAACAAATGTAAATTTATACCTGCTTTGACTGAAGCATTCTATATTTATTAATACTGTACCTATCATGAGCAAAACAAAATAAATAAATAAATAAAATCCAGTAATGCACAGAATTAAATCCCTTTTGTTCAATTATTAATCATCTACAAATAACATTCAAATGCTGGGTACACACTGTCCTGTAAAACATACATTTGTAAACACGTGTAATATGTTCAAGACCTCTTATATTTCCACAACAATGGCTAAACTCAATGAGCTGATCATTATATAAACATCCATCAATATGCACCAGATCAATTACTTCACTAAACATGATGCAACTGCTTGGTACAAACAAATAGAAACATTGCATATTGGTACTGATATCGCATGTTGGAAAAAGTTATAAAGAAAGAATTCAAGAGTGAGATTAATTTTAAGAGTATTTAAAATACACATAATACATATATAATAATACATCTCAATAATGTAGTATTGTTTAATGCCTTATAAGGACCATAAGTCTCCTACATGTACATGTACATGTCTGTAGACTTGTCAAATAGAGATACATCACAAAGCAAAAAAATCTCATTTAGTAATACAACTGAAATTATGTGGAAGGTAAAGAGTTAAAAAGATATCCGAATATTGAGAAGTACAGTACAGAATCTGTGTTTGTAATTGCGTCACATATTCAGATCACAGTAAAAAGTTTATTTTCGGTTTCTGTGTGCATTGACATACACTTACATAAAACACTCATCTCTAAAACGGACTCATCTACACAGTCGGTAAATACGATAAAAACACGGTACAGCAGCCAAGCCCCTCCTGTCAGTCCAAACTGCTATAACAAACAACGGCACAGTTTTTTATTTAGCTATACAAGATTTAAACAAAAACGAATAAATGCAGCAAAGGGAACGACAGGTCTTGCGCCGGATTTTCACCATGTGATGACCAGCTGACTTCGTAAACTAAAATATAACTTTAATTGTCATTATTTGCGCCAAATACAACAAAAACGTCATTTGTAATGTACATAAAAAGAGTTTTCTAGTACTCGATGTTGCTGCACACATTTTACAAAAACGCCTTATAAGTAATATGGACAGAAGCATCAACTAAAAACCGTAGTGAAAAAATTATGACATAAAAAGAAATGTGCATATCGTTTTGACATACACATATATCATTTAAATGATATAGAAAGCAAAATAACGATTGTAGAATGTCATGGGCCTATTCATTTATGATAAGGCGTCTAGAGCAATGCATATACATTCCCTTCAGCTAAGCACGTCAAAGTGTGTGAAAACCAAACTTTTTTTATCGTGAATGTGATGACATTTCGGATGCGTGAATTTGCTCGATTCTGAAGAGAATTCGGGAAGTGATTTGTAAACGTTTCACAACCAGCAATAAATATATTAACGTGTGCTTTAAAGCAGAGCTTGTGATTTATTAATGCAAGGCCCTAAAATCCCCGTATTTAATCAAAACAGCACGTTCATTTACAGCAGAGCCTGAAAATACCTTTAAGCTAAACAAAACAATGCCTGAACGTAAAAATATAGGCTAGCTGTGTTTTATCAATAAGTTCGGGGCGCAGCCAATAATGCTTGCACACAGGCCACACAGCCAATAGACTGGCGGGTCAAAAAAAAAAAAAAAAACAAGGTGCGAACAACAGAACAAACTTCAACAGTGCGTATTAAAAACATAATAATTTTAAGCTATAATGTAACAAAGTTTTCTTTACACCCGCTCAGAGACATTCCAATAATCAACGTCAAAGGAATCTTCCCACATAACTGACATCCCATTTCATGTCACTTGCTATAAATAAACAGATTATATAAGCCAGTCATTTTATAACGCAGCATTACACTTTAGCCTGTACATGATAAATAAATGAAAAAGCGACCGTGTTTGTTCCTCCACGGGCCAATGTCATGCTTCCCATATACTACCGCACACACAGATAGCAATACTGCGCTCGGACCCCCGCTTCAAGGCCCCGAGAATTAAAGACAAGCTCTCCCGTGCTCCCCACATGAAGTTTCTTGCCTAAAAAAATGGCCGAGCGTTTTATTGTTTGCTTAGCCTATACAAATGCGTGCGTTTACGGGCAACAAGCTGGAGTCAGAAAGAGGTCATTCAGTAAGTAAAAGAACGAGAATTGGGAGCAGACGGGCATTTGTCTTGTGCGACTGAAACTACATTTGGGTGCCGTGAAGCTTAGCCACTGAAATTCCGGTCACTTTGGGCTGCGTCTCCTAATTTCGTGATGACAAATAACGGACGTAGTAAAGCGCCACATACGCCGCCGAGCGAGTAACGACACAGGCGTAAAACAACAACATTCATAACGAATGATGTCCGTCTCCGTTAGCCCGAGACCAAAGGCTATGGTGCGAATCTAACTACCGGGGTCAATAAAATATTCGCAACGGCAGCCCCGGAAAACGGCAGGATTCCGGTTAAAAAAAAGCTCGTAATTGCGAAATCGAGCTGATACCGTGGCGCTAATTCGCGATACTTTATTCTTCTTTCAAATATTATTTTCGGTCGTATGCAGGGAAGTCCCCAGCGGCTCTGCTTGATTCGTATTGTGCTTTTCGTGTCACGGTTAACACTTATCGGGAAACGCGTAGTAAAATAACAATACTGATAAAACTACATCCAAAGTATCCGCAAGCCGATAACTTTGAAACAGTTAGAAAACGAGCGAGCAGGCAACGAAGAATAGGGTGATATTACCTGAGACGTCACTTCAGACAACCATGCGCCTTTTTGTTTAATGTCAGACAAACATGGGATGTTTTAAATGGACTCACTCTCCCTAAAAACCATATGAGGGATCATTCTTCACCCACCGAAGCCAGACACAATTTCGCCAAGTTTCACTTGCATACGAGCCGAAGCCTTGCGTTTGCGTTATTTTACTGTAGGTTTCGCGCGTAAGTTTTCTCCCATCTCATATCAGCAATTACTCTTCTTATAAATAGACTAACATAAATAGTATACGCGCCCGAGCTCCCCCTCCCAATTTCTTACCTGCTGTTTTAAGGGTCTTTTCTTCTCCAGTGGCTACAGCGCTTCACAGCTTCCCCGGTTTTCCCCCGGCAAGGACTGAGTTTATGAATATTGTCCCTTACTTTGTTTCATTTCTCACTTCCATCTTCTTTCATCTCATCAATAAACACACGCTGCAGCCTACCTTCGGAGAGGACATCACGCAGCTCGATCGTGCCCTCCCATTTTTTCACTATTCGTCGAAGATTTTGGGCGGCCACGCCTTTCTGCTGGCGATTGGAACAGAATGGAACTTCTTGTAGCACGTAGGTCGCGATATAAATCGTTCAACATGACTTTACCCCAATCGCCGAGGCGCACGCCCTCCCTTACGCGCGTCGCGGAGCGCTGAAACCGTCTCCATTGTGGCTCTGAAAGTGAAACTACGTTGCGCTTAACGCGATTGTTATGTTTGAACCGGCATGGACACTGTGCATCCTCAGTTTCTCAGTGACTAGTCACGGTGCAAGTGCGCCGTTGCCCGTGAAGTATTTGCTCGTGGTGTCCCACTTGAGGAGTTTTGTTTTTACGCCTCGCTTTCGATTCGTGTCATTTGGCCTCACAAACGCGCATCAGAGAAGTCCCAGAAGTCCAGCATCCCGTCCGCGATCAAAGAAGCAGTTATACGAGAATCGGGCATGTGCATCGCTTATAGATAGCCCACTTTAGATTGGTTCAGGGCGACGTCAGTACGCGTCTCAAAATCACATCCCTGGTCCCGCATTGGATGACGCGTCCGCCCGTCAGCGCGAGAACCAACAAGCTAGATTGCCCGCCGTGCCTTTTACTTTCTACGCATTTCTATTTTCTCATTTATTTATTTTTTAACGTCCCCAGCTGACCTCGGGACAGCGTAGGGAGCGTGCTGACGGCGTTGCCGGCCAATCAGGTCGTGAAAAGCGACGCTGAACTTTTGGTTCGCCAATGCGCTCGCGGAGTCGCTGTGAGTGACACGCGATAACGCAATAGCGGTTCACGCGTCCCAACTACCCCGTGCGCCCCCTCCCACTCCCCCCAGTCTAGACAATGACAGGTGTGTGTGCGCGCGCGTGTGTGCGTGCCCGCGCTGTCGTCTAGACGAGGAATAATCAGCATTAGAGACGAAGTGATTTTTAGTTCAGCCGCTTATTTTGAAATCATTTATTTATTATGTACGTATTTATGTATACATTACATTGCGATCATAAGTGAAATCCTCGATTTGTCTTCGTGTCTCGGTGTTATGGTGGCGGATTAAAACGTTTCTATACTATGATTTGCGAATGGATTAATTAACGACACGAAAAAAGGAGCGTTTTAACCAACGACGAGTTCATTCTTGCCTACTTATTCTTAATTTTAAGCTTCGGCCTTGGCCAGTGTAAATATTTCGTCACATACAACAATCGGTCTCTTCTATAATATCTCTCCGTTTAGCGTAAGCTTTCCGGTGTGGTGCCCACATCCCTTGATAATGATTCCCCCTGCCGGATACACACGCGAACAACAGCGTGGTTTAACCGGGGGTTCACCGGGGGACACGCGCACCGTCTGCCCTACATAGCGCGCACCCTTTGTAGGCCGAAGTGTCAGCTGAGGACGACTCGCAACCTAGAAACGGCGGGTTCGCCCCTCCTTCCCTCTGTCGGTCGTTTATAGACGTCGGCTGCGGGTCTCCTGAGGTAAAAACAATCCCGAACACATAGTTACCTCAGAGAAGTGAAAGTATTTTACCGTGCGAATGTAATTTTGTGCATTTTTCAACCACTTTTGTGTTCTGGACCCCTCGCGAGTCCCGGGCAATGGCCGTCTCCTCGCCCAATGACATCATCCACGTCCTTTGTATACTGTTGCCAGGGGTTACAGGGTGACATTTCGCGCCCTACATGCAGGCTATATCACACGCGCGGTCCCATTTCTGTAGTCACGTGTAAAGGTACAAAACTTTATTCTGTCTTTTCGGCGCATTTGATACACTTTATTTAACAGTCCGAAAGTGAATTCTGAATGTTTTTGTAATGGTATTAAGCGAAGGCACGGCGTTTGTCATGTCATTAGTCCTACAGCGTCAAGTTTTTGAGATGGCAGACTCCGGTGTGCTCATCACCGAGAGCGTCCGCACGAGCCCGGAGTTCACGGAACCGTACGCGCGCTCGGTGACCTATATGGAGAGAAATAACATTCTTCAGATATTTCAGGTGAGAAGAACAAAACTGCAGCTGCTGAAATGGTAGACAGTATAGACAAAATGGCGAGGGTGTAACAAAAGTATTACCACACTTACAGTCACGCGTTTTTATAGCTATAACGTTAAATGCAGGAAATAGGACACGCTATCGCATTACTGAATAAAAAATAATCTCTGACTGACGGCAAACAGACAGTGTGACCAGACGTGACACTTTTAAGTGTAAAAAGATGTCCAAAATAAAAAAAATACATCAGTAAATGCAAATGCATTGACTAACAATGAGCAGTATATTTTGCCCCATCAATTTTAGTTAATGTTATTTAATACAATTGTTCACAAGTTTACAGAGCACTACCTAATGTTAGCAGATACATCTTTTGATTTTTTTAAATATCAGTAAAGCTGAAATAAATAATGAATGCGGCTGAAGTTGTGTGTATTGTTGGTTTATGTTAGCAAATGCATTAACTAATGTTAACGAATAACCCATTTTTTCTTCATGTCCCCTGTTAATAGGACATCACAGAGAATCTGATTTTTTATATGCCAGATGATCCTCTTCTGTTCATGCTAGAACAGGTAACCTTTTATAGCATTTAAATGTTTGATATTCTTAAAGATTTAACTTGTTTTCAGTCAAATGTGTGTTTCTTCACGGCCTAACAGTATTTATGGAGTTGTTAATACCTGTCTGATATGATGAAAAGGGCATGTATAGGCTATATTTTGATGTCACATAGTGATAAAATGTATATCTTGAATTTACTGTAAGTCACTGGATAAATAATAATAATAAGTCAAATGCATATAGTCCATGTAATGTAAGTTAATGATATGTTGCAATGGAAGAAAAATGAAACGTGTGAACGAAGCCCTCGTGCCTGTAAACTTCATTTAGAAGCACTTTTTATGTTTTTAATATTAATGCACGGTGTTGTTTAAGTAGTTATGAACCCTCACTAATCTCAGCGTACTTAAAATACTTTTGCAGGTGCAAATGAAGATCAAAATCCGCGATGAATCACGTAATACATTTCTGAAATCATGATGAATTCCAAAACAAATTAACAAGGGCTTTGCCAAAAACTAAACAATTTATGCTTTTTTATGCAGTGCATCGTTGTTTCCAAGCAACTGTTTTCAGAATTTGGTTTCAAATTCTTTCTCTTGTTCGACACCATTTCTTCCAGTCGTTCTGTATATTTTTAATGAGGTAGTGTGTGTGTCTTTGACCCAAAACTTTGATAAGCAAACTCAAGGCGACAAGTCAGATAAGGTAAACATCTTTCCAAGCAAATTACTTGCAGGCTTTGTTTTGATTTCTCAATGGATGTATTTGCATGCGTTATCACTCACGATTCTTGTTGTATGGATTAACTGCGTTTCAAAAGATACCGTATCCTAAACGTTTTCTTGTCTATACATACAGTACATGGTCTTTCCAGGCAAATTGCTCGCTGGCCGTTTGCCACACATGCACAAATGCAGCTGGCTTTTGCACTGTACTCAAATTTCCATGATGGATTTTGGCTGCATAAGTAAAGGAAGTCTTTGTTTATAGTCGGCTCTTTTTACAGTGTGTTGTATAGTTATCTACAGTACATTCCCACTAAAGGATCATCTGCCGTTTCAAGACCAGTTTGGCACAAGCTTTCACTCCATCTTCGAACCAAGCTCGAGGGATGCTTTGGTGATGACAAGAAGGCTTTTTTTCTTTCATTTACGTTCTGTCTTGGTTTAGTACAGCACTTGCATTTACCATCTGCTGTTTATTGGGAAATTCAATGCGAGTCTGTTTCTGACATGTCATTATAACATTTGTGACATTAGTAGTGAAACAATAAATGCATTTGGGCGTTTGACGTTGAGTTTGTGTGTTCTTATTTGCATTTATTGTGTATTCACAGTTCTCATGTTTTAAAAGAGTTATTAATGTACTTTTGTCACTGGAAAATTTGCAATATAGTAATATACACATTGAAACAAAAATATGGCTTTTGATCAACTTTACATTTAACTTGAAGCATACTGTAAGTGTACACATTACATATATGACATTTTATTTATTGTTTTCTTTGGAAAGAATACATACGATAAATCCAATTTGATTAATACAGAAAGGGCAAATAACAATGTTAATGTTTTTGGTTACAATGACTGACAGCTCTCATAATCACTGTCTCATTCATAATACATTGCCCAGAGTCCTCTGCTTTACACTTTATATAAAACACAATTTTCATTCTGTTTCCCATTTCTTGCAATCTCGCCATCATGTAGTTTTCTCTATAAATCTCTAACCGAGCAACCACGTGATTTGAAAATATTAAAAACGGAATTACTGAGCAAAACAAGACAAGAAATAATGTTGGAATTGTTCAAGAACATTCACCTGTCCTGAAACCATAGGATATTTACCCTAAACATTTACACAAACTGAATTGTACTCTTCAGAGTACACAATACTGAAACGGAGTATACAGACAAGCAATGACAATACAGAATAAATAAACATTTGGATGCTGGCATTTTTGTACAAAAACAATTGTAATAGTGTTATATTCTCCTTGGCTGGCCTGCTCGATGGCTGATTACATCACGTAGATGAAAGACATTTTATACCCATGCCTTCGATTGTAAACATAATATGTTCCAAGCAAGATAAAGTAGAAACAGACATCACAGCTCGCGGGGAGGGAACGGGTCCATTTTAATTTCGATTCGGTATGGACGTGCATTCTGTATTTACATACAGGAGCTGCTGAGTCTCACGAGTTTGTCTTAAAAGCAAATACATCTCTGGTATAAATCCGTAGCAGCAGCATTTTACACAAAGCATAATATCATCAAATGGCACCAGGCATCGTCACGTGTGCAAAACTACGTCAAGTCACTCGATTTGCCTGTTACTCCTGTTGTCAAATATCATGGACCTCCTCTGTGGCTGGTAAAAGCAACTGGTGGAGGTCTCCAGCCTCTGTCCGCTCTTTGGCAAAGTCATTTTATTACGCATGGTCACCCCCTCAGGGGTCTTGAGGTTTTCGGCGAGTTCCTTTGCGTAGACATCGAACGGCGACGCTTCAGCTTGAATGGGCGACAGGACCGTTTTCCCATCATCCCCTGTAGCATGATAGTCCATGATTGGAAACGGCGGGCTGAACAGAATGAGGCTCTGAGGCCTCGGCCGGTTTCTGAAGGACGATCTTTGGAGCAGCTTTGAGCGCTCGGGTCTTGGACGGTCCATGAACGTGTCTCCGTTAGCCGATCGCTTCCTTCTCAGTACTGGGAGATCTGGGATGGGTTTTGCTTGGCAAGTCTCATTGTCCTTGGTGGTGGGTTTTTGCACCTCTCTCGATGCGTTGCAACTTTCTTTCGCCTCCTTGGGATTTCGGATATTCTGGAGAGGAGGTGCAGAACCTGCTTTACTCAGCTTGCTCTTGACAGGTTTCTTCTCCGGTGTGCTTTTTTGATCTGAGTTTCCTTTCGCGAGAGGAGGAGGTACGTGGCTGTACTGGATTTTGGGTGGAATAACAGGCACAGCTTTGGCTTGACAGGTTTTGATCATGAACGCGGTCCGGACCGAGGACACGCTAACCGGCGCGGAGTTGCGTCGCACGGGTGCCTGAGAGCGGCTCAGGAACAGCTCCAACTCTAGAGACGGGTCATTCAGCCCTTCTCGTGCTGAACTTTTAAGATATTGACAGTTTGAAATGTCTCTGACGCCCCTGTGTCCTAAATCAAGGTTTAGGGAGCATGGCCTGTGTTTGGCTACCAGGTTTTCGTTACTTCTGTCGGTGACGCAGGACTCGTGAGATGTCTGTCGGTGAAACCTCTGAGAGTGCTTCTGTTTGCCTTTGCTTACATTTTGCAGTCCGGTCACCTTGTTCTTGTCGATCTTGTTGGGATCAACGGACATCTTGAATACCCTCATCTGTGGAATCTCGCCGTTATCGCTGTCCGGGCGCTTTGTTTTCTGTGCAAAACAAGATACGTCTGCGTTTTTGTTTTCTTTTGGGAGGTCCGACTTTCCAAGTTTACACGCAGCGGTCACAGGAACATCTGTTGAAGATGATGTCACGTCATTGGTCACAGCTGCTTCTTTAGCTTGGACTCTCTTGCTGTCGGGCAACCGCTCCACGTTTAGTTTATCGAGAGCTATGCTTTGAGTCGCTTGACATTGCGTAGTCTTTCTCAAGTAATCCTCGAGTATTGGTGAGTGCAGAGGGCTGGTTACCCACTGTTTGGCGGTACAGAAGTCTTCCCACGGTTCAACCTGATCCAAACCTCCCAAGTGACTCCCCCACGTGTCTGCATCATCCTGACACAAAACGTCCAAAGTGAGATGTTGCTCATTCAAACACGTTGAGAGTCTTTCCAAACTTCCCTTGTTTCTTTCTGTCAAGTCAAGCTTCATGGCTTCACGGCCAACCTTCTTATTTCCTCGCACGCAGATCTCCTGCGTTGCTGACGGTTCCTTCGTCTCACTTTCACAAACCGTGGCTTTCTCAGCGGGATCCTCTTCAATACAAGTCCACGGTTCTGCATCCTGGAGAATATCTGTTTCTTTCAGGTGTAGAAACGGAGAAAGCTGTAGACTGTTCATTTTGTCCTGCGACTCTTGGCTCTTGCGCTCCGTCCCATCCACATCATGATCCAGGTAATTCCAACCACCGTCACATGACATCAATCTTTCTGGAAAAGGCTTCGCAATATATTTAAACACAGTAGCACCAGAATGATCAACGGTTGAGATTTTGGTTTCTTCCAAATTGAGTTCTTTTGCTGATATAGTGTTTGCAGGCAAACTGCTTCTTCTTTTCGCGTCAGCACTTAGCTTCACCGTGTCCTCAGTAATATTGGTAAAGCTTGATTTCATCTTTCCATCCACTGTGTTTGTTTGACCATCGGCGATGGCAACGTTCTGATGGATGCCAGGCGACGTCTCCCTGATGATTACCTCGTTGTCCTGTCAAACGCAGAGAGCAAACAAAACCAATCTGATCAGAGGCATTTCTGCAAACAATTACTATTTCCAAGGCCGACATGATGTCATTGTAAGATGATTGTAGTTTTAAGGCAATAGTAATGGCACATAATTTGTGGACGTGATTGAGAAGAGGTACAAAATAATAGACGATTTCGAGACGGTCTAAATGGTTTTGATAAGTAGAAATCATACCAGTTTGTCCAATGTGGTGATCTCCTGTCGTGTTCCAGTTTCCAGTTCATCTCCAGACGCTTGAGATTTTCTTTTGTAATCAACTGTCACTTTAGTTTCAGACGGCACCCGGGGCTCAAAATTCTGCACGCTGGCGATAAGTTCTCTCACTTCTGCATCCCTGCCTGATGAAGAACAGAGAAACGGATTCAACGAGCCGAACAAAACCATACACAACCCCTAACCCAGTACGATTTCAATACATAAAGGTCAAGTGTGTGAAATGGAATTGCAAAACTAATGCACAATGCCGGTGTTGTCAAACAGACAGGCGATGTTTTGAAAGCACAACTTGTTTGGAGGAATCAACCTTTGCATGTTTTGCCGTTTGTTTCGAGTAGACGCCATATTGAATTTCATGCAGATGAAAATGAGGCTTTCAGGGAGAGACGTGAAGTCTGCGCAAAGGCCCTGGATTGCATTTCATTTTCACAACTCGTTCGCGAAAAAAACAAAACGTCTCAACTTTCACAGCTGTTCCCCGAAGATTCTGTCTACGGATGTGTTTAGGAAAGACGTTTCTTCAGCTTAACGTTTAAACAACAATACAGCGCAGAGAACACACTGTACCTCAGGCCTGTTTTCTTTCTCATCAAAAATTAAACATGCCGTTACTCGTCTTCAACTGGGCCGGCGGGCAAACGTATTTTGAAACATATTTTAAAAATGTACACACTTGTACGTTATGGCTTCAAGCTGCAATCCGTAACTTTTTGGGGTTAAAAATAAACAATCAAACATGCATCACGCTCTCCCAGCCATAGTGTGATGCCAAGACCTATTGATCTATAATTTAAAAAATCTTCATAATCTTTAGTTTATCCAATTTAAAGCTGGAGATAAGAATCAGTACAACGTTTTAGCTAACACTGACAATGGCGTGTTTTTTGTTGTTGTTCAAAACAAACAAACTTACAATACTTACCCCCATTAAGTTATGATAATGATTTTTAAAATAATTTGAGCCAGCACATGTCATTCAACTTAAAGAAACAAAGATAATTACATAAATTAACTTGCAATTTCAGTTAGAAAAGGATCGCAGCTTTACAAAATTTGCCGATCAGAATTTTTTTCTGCTTGCACTGCTTAGAATATACATCATATATATATATATATATATATATATGTATATAAAAAATAATGTCCTTATTGCATTAAAATAAATGACTTCCAAATATACAAGCAAACAATGAAATAGCTCAACTAAAATACATGCATACGTTTTATCACACACACACACAGAGAGTAATGGTCATACTTTCTGTCCTCCCCAGAGTGATGTCATCAGTAATATCTTTCCCCCCAGTCTGATGCTCTTCATTTTCCATTGGAAAAGAGCTGCTGTTGCTATAGATACTGCATCCGCTGCCTCCGCTGCTGTCAGCGAGCGAGTGCTCCCTGTGCCCAGTACTGTGACTGCCTCCTCCCAGTCCAGCCTCCCAGTCTGTGAACCCAAAGTTCAGACCGCCGCTGCCGATGGGAACTCTGAACCCAGCATCGCTGCCACGGCCTTCTGAAGGTCCGGCCTCCCTGGTGGGACTGAAGAGTCCCCCTAAAGCCCTGTCCCGTTCTTTCCCTGGCGCCCTGCAGGGTGTGCTGTTGGAGTTAATGACCGCAGACACGCGCAGGGGTACGGACACAGCAAACGGCTCGGAAATATTCAGGGCCTTGCGTTGGTGCCGTGGCGAGGACTCCAGTGGAAACAGGCTGCCCGGAAAAGACGGTCTGGACGATCCGTTGCTGGTAGAGCCGGAATACAACATCCGGCGGTTCTTGGGAGACGTCGGCTGGCAGCCGCTGCGCTCGTCACCTTTGAACACTTTCAGCTGTTCTGGAAGAGTTTTCTGCTGTGGAGATGAAGAGGATGATGCAGGAGGTAGGTTTGGAGGATCTTTCTCGTTCTGACGTCCTCCTGAGGCCGTGTGATGCCCTAAATCCCACTTTGAATCCCTCTCGTTCAGGTTGTAGTCGATGTCTGAGCCCAGTGTTCTGCATTTCAGAACTGGGATGAAGATGCCGTTGCTTCCTCCTGCTGTGGCCGCTTTATCCTCATCTAGAGAACAGTGAAAACAGAAATGTGATGGTCACACCAATGAATGAAAGACAAATCCAGAGCTTCTTATTTGGTGGCGAATTTGTGATATAAAAATAATTTTATAAGTAATAGAATCAGTGTTGATTAACTCAAATTTTAAATATTAAACACAATAATAATACATTTTCGAAATACAAGGTGCTACATTGTTGAATACCCTACATTTTAATTATTGCCAAAAAAAATGCTAATTTTAGCAAAAAAAGAAAAGAAAGAATAATGGAAATTAATGTTTCAAACAAAAACACAAATTATGCAAATTAACTTCAACCAAAGCTCAAGATTAAAAGCTAAAATCGATGTAAACTGTCCATCTGACATTGTCCTTTTTGGTTTGTAATGCATTTTAATTTGTTAACGCCTTTTCCCAAAAAAGTCCCATCTGCCAAATGCAGTGAGAGGTGACAGTGGGGTGTATAATGGAGATCTAGCCCCACCTGCTGGTTGAGAACAGAGAGAGTCCATGCTTTTGGATGGCCGTATAGGAGGTTTTTCTGTTCAAGAGAGAAAAAAGCAAACAAAAATGGTCATACTCTTTGTCCTGTCCAAATATCTTTATTTTCTGTTAATACAAAAGAAAATGCAACGTTTACTCTGTATGAGAAAAATATAACTGTACCGGTTATTCGTTAGTCCAAATAAAAACCTGTAAATGAAGTTTTGGTGGCATTCCGTCTTTCAAACAAGGTCAAGAGCAACAGTTATCGTTTTAATTGCTCTTGATGTGTGATGAAGAATGAATTTGATGATGTGTTTGCATAATAAAGTTGAGAGACTTTTTCCACATGAAGTCAATTTTAAAAATAACAATAAACTATGGCACTACGATATACAAAATTGATATTTTTCTTGATGTGTTTTTCTTGTGTAGCCCCACAATTCCATCACTAATGTAGGACTCAAGTATTGCTTCATAAACACAACAACAACAAAACTGACAAATTAGCAACAACAAACAAATTATACATGAAATGTGAGTGGATGTGAAACAAAAGGTCTGAATACAATAAGTAAAACATAATTTGTGCAAACATTAATGAGGTAAAGAATTTAACCTTTTATTTCATAAAGTCCCCAAAAATATTAATAATAATAATGAATTATTTGAATCTATTGACCACTCTCTTGTTTTTTATTATTTATAAATCAGGAATCAGTAGGTTAGCATCTTTCTCTGTCTATTTTTTTAAATACATTTTGTTTGTTTATGTAGACATTGATATTTTAACAAAAGTTCTCTTACCTGACATATTTTGGCCTCTCATAAACACACTACCATTGCGACTCAGTTTCCCTTTAGATTCCATGACGGAGCGTCCCAAACTGAAGATAGACTTCCACTTCTTTGACTTTCCAGAGAACTTTCTTCTAGCGTAATCACGATGTAAAAAAAATAAATTTACAACTCTTACATAGAGACTTTATCAGATGAATTCAGCTCAGCAGGAATACGCAGACGCTGTATTGAGTGATGGATTCATCACATGGTCTGTGTTTGGTTATAACATTTAATAATTATTTTAGATTTAATTTATATTAATCATTTTTATTGTATAGGAATTGTATTGAAATCAATTAGATATACAGTAAATAGTATCATTTGGGCCACATAACATTCGTTCATGTTGTTGCCGTGCGGTCTTGCCCTGACCAATATGGCGGCGATGTTGAGCTGCGTTTCAGTGTGTGTCTCTTGTTTAATGAGGATAATACCTGCTGTCAGACAGATCTATGACTGTATGATACATGGCAGCGGTGCTGGTGTCTGGCAGGCTGTTCTCTCTCTGTCTCTCTCTCATCACCGGATGGTTTGGACTGAGCGAGCGAGCCTGGGCTTCTTCAAGACTCATGAGCTTCATGGGAGCGCACTGCATGGTGGCCGGCAAGGTGGCGTATTTCTCCCCGCAGGCCACACTATGGACTATAAAACAGAAATACGTGTGGCAAAAGTAAAAGCAAGCCATTTCTTCCCCACATGATTTCTCACAAGATTTCTTCTGGGAATAATCAGGCGACTAAAGGCCCAGTTTGGGAAAATGAGACAATATGGTGATTGAAAATAAACTGAATCAGATTCCATCATCTGACAGTGGAAACCTCGCGAATCAGGAAAATGTAGGAAACGGCTAAAGAAAAAACCTTGTGATTGTTGCCTTTTCAGCATCACGTGCCGTAACCCAAAATATCTGACAAGAATTGAGCTGATATGAAGTGCAATGATTTAAGTTCAGACACAGTTGTATGTGCGTTTGCTCTTTGTGTGTTTCTTGTCTATTGTTTTGCTGATACATTTCTGGCTGTAGATCTCATGTCATTGTATTGTGAACGGGCCCAAGCCCTCCAACATTTCCTGACTTTAAAAACAATCCTTACAAGAACAACAGTTAGACATGATTAAAAATTAAAGGGGTCATGTGGCGCGAACACGTGTTTTTCTGTGTCTTTGGTGTGTTATAAGTTGCCCATGCATGTATTAGACACTTAAGATTGCAGAAATGAAAGTGTGGGAACAAAAGATGCATTCTATCTAAAAGCGAATGCTTTTAGCCGTGTCATACGACCCCTTTAAAATACAAATATTGTTTCTGAAAATAAATGCGAATACAAACCAATGTTTTTATGTGGAGTTTGGGAGAAATGTTCCCAGTAATAATTTTGGATTGGTGTTTTATTTTTTGCCTGCAATGATCTGGAGAAACGTTTGATGGCTCAGAGATTTCTGTCTTGTCCTTAAGCGTTATCGTTTTCTGTTTAGATGTGTGTGGCATCGCTTCAGAATATATCCAGAGGGTTCTGGCACAAGACTCAAGGAACATTTGACACAACACACCTGTTGTCTTTACTGTAACTATCTATACAGTCTCTATGCATTTCACTTGGGAAGAAAAAACTGCACTACATATATTTTTTAGAAGTAATTTAAATGTAAATGGTTGTAAAAATGAATTGCACTTGAGATCACATGAACTAACCTTAGTTATTATTAGTGCCATAAAAAGTGGCTGTTTAATTCCAACCCAGTCTCAAGGGATTTGTGACATTGTCACGAACTGTAATCTATTAATTAGTGTTCTTGAAACAAATTTCCTCCTTTTGTTGTGTCACCCAGCACGACTTTCAGTCTAACATTTTAATATCTCTCATTTATATATATATCAACGCAATCTGATGGGAATTGGCAGCGGTGCTGGTATCTGGCAGGCTGTTCTCTCTCATCACCGGATGGTTTGTACGGTTTGTGGGCGGTTGTTTAATGAGAGAAATGAAACATACTTTAAGAATCTCCAATGTAGAGCAGTGGAGGAGTATTTATTCTGTTCATTCAGGGAACCGAGGGACAACCGAAGACGATACGTCGCTTGCTGATCCTTGATTGGCCAATCAGCGGAAGGGCGCGTTTTATACCGCCCACGTGTGAAAAACGAGTTTCAAGCTGTTTATTTGTTTTTTATCCGTGATGTTGAAAGCGAAAAATCAATCCGAATTCTCGTTTTTCCATTTTTTTTAATGAACGAAAAACAAAAATGCCACCGTCTTCTCACTGCCGTTTGTATTTCAAACTGAAAAACAAATGACCAAAAGATACACAGACCACATACACACACGGTCTGTGTATTGGAAGTCGTGCCGACTGACATGAAAAAAAGGGGAAAATTCGTGTCCATGAACACGAATCAATAGATTACGAATTTTGTGCCTATGCCACGAACTGCCTTGAGACTGGGTTGTTTTACTCCGATTGATTTGATCTTGTAACTAAACTGCTTGAATTCACAGCTGTCCTTTGATACTTTGGGATATTTCTTTCCATATTTCCCCCAAACTGTCTTTAAACAAACAAAAATAACTATTGTGCCATTTCACTCTCAGCATCACAGTTTGGACTCATTTATAGACGCACTGTCTGTTCTGTAGGACTGCATTGCTCCAGTTTTATTTCAGCGTTTACTTTTGTGGTCGTTTTACCTTCTCTGGGTTTGGTCGGCGGAAGATCGTGGAAGATCTGATCGGTGTGGTTGAGAATAAACTCCACAACCGACTGCTGGACTCGCACCTCCAGAAACGCCACGTCACCGTTACACGTGGACACCTCCACCTCCTTTGAGCTGCATTCAAAACAGAATCGATCAGCAGATATTTCTCTTTCTGAGAAAAAGAGTCCGAAATCTCACAAATGTCTCTATTTGTTTGAGGAGAGATGTCAACAGTGTGTCAAACTGAGCTCAGATTTGTCAGGCCTGCAATCTAAAGTCAATATGATTGAAGGTCTCGATATGAACTCAAACATTTCTCATCAAATTTTTGACATTCATTTTACACCACCACACTCCATTTTTAACAACTGTAATCATTTGTTTCTATTTTTATTTTATTTTTTGTTTCAGATTTATTTGTTAACTGAAAAGGTGATGATGTAGATGATTAAAACACCCGCCTCTGGATTTCTCATTCATCTCCATCACGCATAAGGTGTGGCACACGTTATATAATGGACTTTCACATTTATTCATTCAGATCCATTATGAATCTTAGCTGATATAGAGAGATCACATGGCTCACCGCAGGAGATTAGGAGCCCACACCAGAGCTAGGTTGCGAGCGTGCATGTTGGTCTGGTGACTGAGCGTGGCCAAATGAGCCAGATGTTTGGTGAGGTATTCCAGAGTTCTACAAGAACAAAACATAATAAACGGTCTAATGCAAATACTTCAATGCAGATGAATGTTTTGCGTTTTTTTCTGGATGTACCTGAAGTGAGGAATTGGAAGTTCTTTGATGACGCTCTTCATGTTCCACAGCTGTTCATGTTCCTCTTTATATGCCACAGCATCCTAAAAAGAAAAGATCCCGACACACATTTTCATTTCATTGAGATCCTCTGCGGCCGGTTGTGTAAATGTGCGTGGTTTTAGACTAATCTTTCAAGGTAGGGCTTTACTTTTTTCTCATTAGTTGCATGAAATATTGGATCAATGTTATTTTTGAAGACTCGGCTTACTTTTCATCACAATCCATGTTGCCATTCTGCTCTAAATTCATAAAAACTGGCCAGACTTTAGCAAATTTTACATTTACACGCTTTTATGCATGTCTTTTATCAGGATGTTTGAAATCTTTGGATTTTATGAACAGGCATTAAGAAGAAGAAGAGTTTTCAAAAACATAAACACTGGAAAACCTTTGTGAAAAAGAGGAATTCTGGAGAAACTAATTCATTCTTTGCTTCTCGTGCACATCTTCCGTGATAATGACCCATTCGCACTATTCGTTTTCTACTGTAGTCCAAACCGTGTGCTTTTGTTATTTGCACATTTAAATCTACATTTGGTCATTTACATTAATTTGGCAGCATTGCATTGCTTTAATATGCAAATATTTTCAGCAAAGGAAAACTGTGATGATTGGCCACTTGTCGGCCATTTTGTTGAAATTATTCAGCATCTTTTTCCACAAAGCAGTGCCATCTAAGCTGTCTTACTAAAGATAACTATGAACTCATTTCGTCCAGCAGTTGTCTCAGACTTACTGTAAGTCAGACTAGTTTTTAGAAGACGCTCACCATCTCCATGTGCCGTCTTTCTTTAGAATAAATCTTTGGTTTGATCAATGCAATAACACTTGTGCATTTTGGAGAGCTGCTTTAGTGTCCAAATACAGTTTCAGCGTGCTGTGTTTTGTGTTTTATTGTTGAAACTTACAGTAAATTTCTTGTAGAGTTCATACGTGAGCAGAGGGTTGGGCAGCTCTCTGAAGTACAGCTTACATAAAGAGCCGACGCAGTGGATGTCCTGAAGATACACTTCTTTAGTGAGGTCAGGACTGAGCTCCGAGCAAATCTCCTGTCTGAGAGAACACGAGAGTTCACTGAACAAATGTAAGAGATATAAATAACACGCAGCAAAATGAGCCGTATGCCAACCTGAGTCTCTGAATGTTGGATGTGATTCCTGAGAGCCTGTAGATTCCGTCCACAATGCCATGTTTCTCGATGAACTCTGCACACGTCTTCAGGACCTGAGGAACTACACACACACACACACACGACAAGATACATGGATAGCCATTCAGATACGTCTGACAATTGAGATTTATTGCACTCATAATTAATAATAACTTAATATTGGATTTAATTGAATGTATTTCTATAGTGCTTTTCACAATTTTGAATTGTTGCAAAGCAGCTTGATACTATACATATTAATACAGACAATAGTGTAAGCTGCACAAAACAGAAAAGTCTAATAAATATAGTAAGTTTCATTCAGAAATACACGCCAAGTACACTTAGAATACGTCATTATATTTTTAAGTACAGAATACCTCCAAAGATTTAATGTAATCATCATTTCTAGATGCATTGTGGTCATTTCAGTACAGTGTCTGTTGAATTTCAACAAAATCAAACCTCAGGAGTGACAAAGTCTTCCAAAAGCAATGTGAAAGACTGACAGCATGAAAACTTGGATAAAAATCCAGTTTATCACAAAATAAATATATACCTATATATCTTTTTAAACTTAGAAATATTACTGTTGTGTTGCTTAAAAGTGAATCTGAATCTTTATGAATCGTTGCATTCTGCTGTTTTCACCTGTTTCTCCAGTTTTCATGCTGCAAATAAACAATATTTTTATTTGAAATTTGGGAAAAATGTTGTTAGTTGACATAATGAAACAAAAATGATCATTTTACCCAAACACATAAATAGTCAAAAATAAATCGTAATTTTTGCACGACCAAATATACTTATAAGCATATTTCCGAGAAATACATAAAAATGAGAAACTATACTTTTCGTTTTCTTGTAGAAGACGTACATTAATAACAGACTTGAATAAACTTTTGGACTGGAGAATCACTCATGTCACGCAAACACACTAAATTTCAATACTTACATCACTATTTAATGCTTTCACAGGTCTTTATGCTTGCCGAGAGAAACACGGCTAACATATGTACAGCATTTACAGTACAGTATATATCTGCTGAGAAATCTATATCAGTCTATAGGAGTTTTGTACGTACGTTAGAATTGAATATGACGTGGTCGTTATACAGGACGCCATAATGGACATCTGTCTACATTTAATGCCCTTATAAAACAGATTCTCTCTACATTAACCCTTTAACTGACGATACTGTCTTTCCTCTGTGGTGTCGGGCTGTTTATTGTGGAGAAGGTGGGCCGAGGGAGGAAGTTAAAAATGGTTTGTTTGTTTCAGAGGAAACATGACACACCCAGGCCTTGCAGCTGCTATTACTTATAACACTTCCTCTGATTCTAAAAGACCTTCGGAAAGTTCCCACCCGGCTCTATCCCTTTCTAAACATTTACTTATACCTTTATGAAGCCTCACGGTCTTTACATTTGTTTACAGGAGATAAATAATAAACGTTACGTTATGTACTATCATCATTTATTAGCTTTACATTATTAATACACGCTGTTTGTTTACTCTTATCAATTGTTAGTCGTTTCCGTTTAGGTTTTTAACTGTATTGCAGTAGCTTCAGTCTTATTAACGTCATTATTTTATTTATTAGGCCTTTCTCAACAACAGCAGTTAAGAGAGGAGAGGAAATGATGAGGACATGAGGAAAGGAACAGAAATGAAACGAACTCACGTCGCCCACATGAGAGCCACGGCTCAGTTAATGAAGCACATGCACAGAACATTATATACAAAAAAACTCTTGTTTAAGCAGTCTTAAGATAAACAGAATAGTGTTTAGGCATTTTTATCAAGCATGCAGACTTCACATGTTTGGGATATGATTCATCTTAAAGAGAATTGTGAGTGTATTTGCTCAAGTTATCAACAGGTACTTACATTCCTTAACCAACGTGTAAAGGAGGTTGTGGGGAAATGGGAAATGCTTTGTTTTGCTATGAATAAATATTCTTAGTGATATAAATAATGAGAACGCACCCAATTGGTTTATTCAACAAAAGTCATCAAATAAAAACATTACCGGTTGTACCACTGAGGCAAATAACTCAGAGACTGAGAAATGACTAGATTTCACCTAATCTTGTATCTAAACAGAAACACAAACCTTTCACCTACACGTGACCTATAGACCAGTGGTTCTCAAACGTTTTCGTTGTAAGTCCCCCTTTGTGTAGAGTGCATTGCTTTGCGGCCCCCCAAAGAAAGCCTTATGATTTTAATTTTGGAATTTTAATTAAACCAAAAATGTATTCAGTTATACAATGCTGGAACATCAATTCTTTTTTGTTGGAGGTCTTATTTTTTTCGATGTTTGGTTGCATAAGGTGTGATTAACCACCACGGGAGCAGTCGCGGCAGCCTCATTGCGTGAAGACCAGCGAGTGAAGACCATCCACTCTACCTGCGCGACTCCACCGAGAAAGGACACCGACAAGGCACTTGACTATTGCACTTCAGTATTAACTTTTTGCACTTTTCTTTTCTTTATTTTGTCTTGTATGTTTCTTATTCTCTGCTTTTAACTATGTGTTTTCAAATCCCTACTGTCACTATGACTCGTAAATCACCTGTATCGCTTACAAGGCAACGCAATCATAATAATCTGCGCACTCTTTCAGTATCAACATCTACCTCAATTACCTTTCCTATTGGTTTATGGAACTGCCAATCTGCTGTAAACAAAGCAGATTTCATTACAGCTATTGCTAAACATTTTGGTCTTTCTCTTCTAGCACTTACTGAAACCTGGATCAAGTCAGAGGAGACTTCCACACCAGCCGCCCTCTTCAATAACTACACTTTCTCCCACAACCCACGCATATCAAGGAGGAGTGGAGGAACCGGTCTACTTATCCCTAATGACTGGAAATTCAAACAGCTATCACCCTCATGTGACAACATCTCCTTCGAGTCACATGCTGTTACAGTCATCCACCCTGTTAAAACTCATGTTGTAGTTATCTATCGTCCCCCAGGTTCTCTTTGACATTTCTTGGAGGAGTTGGATTCACTTCTGTCATCCTTCCCTGAGGATGGTACTCCTCTGGTGGTACTTGGAGACTTCAACATCCACCCTGAAAAACCACAGGCTGCCGACTTCAACATCCTGACTGCATCGTTGACCTCAAGCGAGTTCCCACTTCAGCAACCCATAAGTCTGGTAATCAACTAGATCTTATCTACTCACGCTACTGCTCCACTCATCACTCCCAGGTCACCCCGCTGCACACATCTGATCATTTCCACATCACTCTTGATCTCGACCTAACTTCTCCAGACACTACACATGTTTCCCCACTGGTCACATTCCGGCGCAACCTACGAACACTCTCTCCTTCCCGCCTATCATCTGCCGTCTCCGCCACGCTCCCACGCTCCCTCACGCTGAACAGCTCTCTCTGTTAGATACTAACAGCGCCACCGACACTCTTAGCTCCACACTAACTTCCTGCTTAGACTGCTCATGCCCTCTTACATATAGTCCAGCCCGTGCCTCCCCTTCTGCCCTCTGGTTATCTGATGTTCTCTGTGAGCATCGCGCCAGGCTCAGGTCTGCTGAGAGAAAGTGGCACAAATCTAAAGATCCTACTGACCTCTGTCTCTATCAGTCTCTCCTCTCTTCTTTCTCTGCTGATGTCTTCTCTACAAAAACTCAGTACTACCATGCTAAAATCAACAACTCGCCTTACTCTCATACTCTCTTTAAAACCTTCTCTGCTCTTCTTTGCCTGCCTGCCCCCTCACCTCCATCAGACTTAACAGCTGATGATTTTGCGTCTTTCTTCGTAAACAAAACGACCACCATCAGCAGCCAGTTCTCTTCACCTCCGCCTCTTGTTCACGCACAAACCCTCGACACATGCTCGCTCCTCTTTTTCTCTCTCTTATCTGAAGATGACGTATCCAAGGTCATTTCTTCTAACCACCCGACTACCTGCCCGCTAGATCCCATCCTCACACATCTCCTCCAGGCCATCTCTCCAGTGGTTGTTCCTGCTCTGACCCACATTATCAACTCGTCTCTCACCACTGGCACATTTCCCACAGTCTCCAAAGAGGCCGTATTACACCGCTACTGAAGAAACCCACTCTTAATCCTGCACTGTTTGATAACTACAGACCGGTACGTCTCTTCCCCTTCATTGGCAAAACTCTTGAACGTGATGTATTTAACCAGCTCTCCTCCTTGCTCACACAGAATAACCTCCTGGACAGCAACCAGTCTAGTTTCAAGAGCGGTCATTCCACCAAGACTGCACTGCTCTCGGTCATTGAAGCCCCTAGACTGGCAAGAGCAGCCTCTAACTCATCTGTACTCATCCTACTGGATCTATCTGCTGCCTTTGACAGCACTAACCACCACATCCTCCTGTCGACCCTCAAGGCTATGGTTGTCTCTGGAACGGTGCTACAGTGGTTCAAGTCTTACCTCTCAGGTAGGACATTTAGAGTATCCTGGAGAGGTGAGGTCTCTGAGTCCCAACATCTCAATACAGGGGTGCCTCAGGGCACAGTGCTTGGACCGTTGCTCTTTTCCATATACATGACATCCCTAGGTTCTGTCATTCGGAAACATGGCCTTTCCTATCACTGCTATGCAGATGATACACAACTCCATCTGTCAGCCTGACGATCCGACTGTTTATGCGCGCATTTCAGCATGCCTGAGTGACATTTTGCTCCTGATGAAGGACCATCACCTGCAGCTGAACCTTGCGAAACAGGACTGCTTGTAATCCCGGCCGACCCAAAGATTCATCACAACCTCTCCATTCAACTAGGCTCATCAAACCTCACACCTTCCAGAACGGCCAGAAACCTGGGAGTGGTGATCGATGATCAGCTAAACTTCATGGATCATGTTGCCAGCACTACCCGGTCCTGTAGATTCATCCTCTGCAACATTAGGAAAATTAGACTTTTCCTGACCAAGCATGCTACGCAAGTCCTAGTCCAGGCTCTTGTCCTGTCCAGACTGGACTATTGCTTATGCGCTACTGGCTGGACTCCCAGCTTGCACAACCAAACCTCTACAGATGATCCAGAATGCAGCGGCAAGAGTGGTCTTCAATGAACCGAAGAAAGCACATTTCACTCCTTTCTTCATTAAGTTACATTAGCTTCCTATAGTCGCTCGCATCAAATTCAAATCTCTGCTCTTGGCCTACAAGACTACCACTGGTTCGGCTTCCCCAAATCTTCACTTGCTATTACAGACTTATGAACCCGCCAGATCCCCTACGCTCTGCAAACGAACGACGTCTTGTAGTGCCATCCCAAAAAGAGGGAAAAAAATCACTCTCACGTACCTTCTCTGGATCTGTTCCACATTTGTGGAATGATCTGCCCGCTGCTACAAGATCAGCAGATTCTGTAGCCATCTTTAAGAACCGTCTGAAAACACATCTCTTCCGTCAGCACCTGACTGATTAGTTCTGACTTCTATTTCTTTTCTACTCTTTTTATCTTTAAAAAAAATAAAAAACTTAGCTTTGTATACTGAGGTAGGCTGTATGAGACCAGTTTTACTGCACTTATGCTTTTAGTTGTCCTTATGTTGTTCAAATTGCTTCTATTGTTTGCCTCATTTGTAAGTAGCTTTGGATAAAAGCGTCTGCTAAATGACTAAATGTAAATGTCCTTGCTGTAGATCAAATCATTTAGGCCTACATTCAGTTGTGTCATTCTGAATGTTTGAATGAATGGAGTGACAAAATACTGTAAACATATCCAATATATTGTTTATAATTTCTGTATTTAATATTACTAAATAAGATATTACTATAGTACAAGTGTGCTGACTGTACTTATATAACATATATATTGCTGCTGTCCTTCTGAAACCTTGAATCTCCGTATTTTGTGATTTTTATTCTTTTGCCATAAATCATTACTATTAGTCACCCTTCATGTTTATCACTAGATTTTGCAAATATCTAACCAATAAAAAGTATTAAAAAGTGCTTGTCATTTTTGACAACACAGTGGTGAATAATCTAAAAAGTGGTAAACAGTGTTTTCTCCATTTCCTGAAAAACAGCTAATTTGGACATCTGAGGTTTTGGAAGGACAGCAGAGATATAATATAACAAACCCACTAAAGAAAATTAACCTAAAAGGCCAATTTAGGGAAACTCAGGTGGTTTACTATTCCGAAATTCTACTGGAAACATCTGAAGTAATAAATGAATGAATGAATGAATGAATGAATGAATGAATGAATGAATGAATGAATGAATGAATGAATGAAAAAAAAGACTAAACCCCCAATCACACACTCAGAAATCTGCAGAGAGAAATATAACAGTGTTTCCAAATGTTTCATCTTGATCAATCAAATTTTAATTCTCATGTCACACAGTACAAACTTATTGTATGTAAAGTGTTATCATCATGTAACAAAATTCATTTGTGTTTTTGGAAACACTGTTTTATATCGCTTAGACTGCAGGACTTTCTTTAGTTGAACACAATGAGAAGTGTCCGCGACTGACAGCTTTAACATTCACTTTCACTGTAGGAAAAAACAACATCAGCATTCTTCAAAATGTCTCCTTCCGATGAAAACGGAAAGTCTTGGGTTTGGAAACAAATTCTTCACATAAAAATGAGTGCAGTAATGCACACTCCATTCAGGCAGCTTTAAATCATCTTAACATTCATGAATTGCATTATAATTGACAGCAGTATTTTATATGAACTGTATTTAGTACCTGTAGACTACAGTATATATGAATCAAAGACTTCATTATTGTTTCAATTACAAATCTGATTGCACGTGAGCAGTGTTGGGTGTAACTAGTTACTAAGTAATTAGTTACTGTAATATAATTACTTTCCCCTTGAGAAAGTAAAGTAAGGGATTACTCTTATTTTTCTGTAATTTAATTACAGTTACTTCGGATGTAACTAAACTAAATACTGTGTGTAATATGTGTGTGCAATAGTGGAATTGACATCAAAATTCAAAGTCTAATTTTAAAATCCTTGCTTTGATGTATAATTCTCACATTTGTAATACTTTGGTCAGTTAATAAGAGTACTTCATGAAGTTTTATATTATTTATTTGAATGAATTAAAAGAGCCGTTTCATGTCTATCATTGAATCACTTAACTAATCAAGGTTGATGTAGGATATAGAAAGTAATTAATAAGTAATGAAATACTTTTTGGAGAGAGTCATTTGTACAGTAATCTAATTACACTATTGAATATGTTATTAGTAACTAGTAATTAATTACTTTTTCCAGAGTAACTTACCCAACACTGCACAAGAGCAAAAAACAACGAAAGTCAACAGATGTTCAAGTTACAGGCTTTAGATAAACAGACTGAAGTCACACGAGCTGTCGGACGACAGACAGAATCACACTGTTCCTAGGTCAGTATTGTGTCGTCTCTTATGATGTCAGAGGTTAGGAGACGGAGAGGAAAAGCTGTCGCTGGATCAGCATAAAAAGATGATTCATATCCTGTTACCAATCTGTGATATTCAGAATCTTTATGAACCTCACACTGGAAGTAAGACCTTGACCAAAAACAGATAATAAAGGGTGATGTGACAAAATAATTCTAAAATAATGGCCAGCATTTATCAGACACAAACATTTTTTAATCTATTTTTCTTCCTCGTCCTCTTCCCTTTCTTTGCTCTTAAACTTTTCTTTGGTTCAAAAAACCAAACCTAGTGTATTTTCAGAGCCTACTAGTTTGTAACTAGTTTGTTAAACTGTACATTTAACCAAAAGCAAACCGTCCAGCGCACGGAGTCAAAAGAGTAAAGTATCAAGCGTGTCAGAAAGCGCACGGACGCATCACCCAACCAGCGGCGGGCGTGTAAAAAAATGGGTGTTGGTTTATTACACATAGCTCATGTTTACTCAGAGGCCCGCGACGCCGCTATAATGTCTCTTTGTAATTAAGTCGACTCATTTTGACCGCAAGGGCAGCCGGCGAGAGAGCGAAAAAGCAAAAGAGGAATTTACCGTCGTGTCCTGAGTTCTGCAGATGTTCAGTCAGGTCACAGCCGAACGCATTCTCACTTCCTTTTCTCTTGGACTTCAGCTTAGCAGCCTTGTTCTTCATCAGACCTCCGTGTCTTAGCCACACACCTCAGAATCGACCATCGGCGGAGGGAAAACGTGCTTGGGAAAAAGTGAAAAGAGAAGTCCACGGCGTACACAAAAGAAATCCTCCGCTCACATCTTGACCGAGCCACTGAAGATCTGGTGTGGGAGAAGAATTCAGAACCGTGGTACACGCCCAGCGTCACTTCATCGTCAGGGTCTCTCCACCCTCTTGCCCTCGCGCAGGCCGGGAGGTGAGATGTGTGGCATGTCAGGGGGAAAGTTCACACGCCAAGCCTTTGTCTCTCCGAGGGTCACGCAGTAAACGGCCGTATCTCTGGACGTACTCTTCTCACAGTCTTTCTCAGTCTGTATGTCTCGTCTTCGTGTTATGTTCTTCAGGAGGTCCCGCTGGTGTTGACCGGACGTCTGAAATGTCAGAGTTTTGCTGAGGGGAGGGGAGAGAAATAACCGCCTGCTTTTTCTCCAGCGGTTTGGATATTGCCGAACCCAACCCCCCCGCCTCATCTGCAAACCCCCCGCTCCGCTTTCCTTCTTCCTCTCTGTTTTTCTTTTCTTTTTTTGCAGCCGTGGCTCCAACAGGAAATCTGTTCTTCACCTTCCGGAATGCTTCCAGAATACACAATTTCCTGTACAGGGAACCTTGTTTGGAAAACAAAACCAGACAGAGGGAGAAGGAAGTTGGGTGACAGGCAGTAAGAGAGAGAGAGAAGAGCTTTAAAGAGGTGGAGACCAGCAGATGAAAGAGAGAAAACACAAGGTTCCTGTTAACCACGGTCATGTTCTTCAGCTCCTCAAGTGATTTGATTTCTAAAGCGTTGAGTTTCTTAAAGGGATAGTTCAGCCCAACGTGAACATTCTGTCGTCATGTATTCACCCTCGAACCTGTATGACTTTCTTTCTTCGGCAGAACACGACAGAAGATTTTTTGTAGAATGTTGGTAACCCAAATAACACTGAACCCCATCGACTTCCATTGCTTGAACACAAAACCACTGAGACGTTTTTCTAAATATCTTCTTTTGTGTTCCGTAGAAGAAAAAGTCACATACAGGTTTACAACCACATGAGGGCGAATAAATGAAATAACGTTTTTTTGTGCTCTGATCTGAAAGGATTAAATCTAAGCACACGAACACGTGTTAACGAAACATCACTGTAAAAAATCACGTCAAAATCATATTTGTGACCATGGACCATGTCTTATGGGTCAAATTTTTCGAAATTAAGATTTATACATCATCCGAAAGCTGAATAAATAAGCTTTCCATTGATGTATGGTTTGTTACGATCAGACAATATTTGGCCGAGATACAATAATTTGGGGTGCAAAAAAATAGACATATTGAAAAAATCGCCTTTGAAGTTGCTAATCAGTGGCGCCGTAGCAGGCCGTTACTGAGAAGAAACAGGTTTGTTTTAATGCTCACCACTGTGATGACGTTGTGGAGAGTAGACAAACCCGAAAGCTGAAATTCTAAGCTTTTACATAGATACCAAACTTGAGTGGGTCATTCCCAAAGAGCGGGTAGCGGCGAGCGATGTTTCTAGGCGTGTCTCCCGCTATTTTTGTACGCGGTTTTGCTGCATTCACTCACAAAAGCAAAGTTTTTATATATTTATGATAGGTAATTTACAAAATATTGTCATGGAACATGATTTTATATTTAAAAAAATATATATATATATATATATTTGCAATAAGATAATAAACACAATAAGATACACACTATGATCCTGTAACTTAAGAATATTGCACAAGTTAATAAATAGTATGGAGAAGAAAACTAGGGATGCTCGGATGAGGATTTTTGCAGCCAGTACCGAGTACCAATTTCTTGTCATCGTGATCGGTCGATACAGATCCTGATGTTACCTTTTTCTTCAGATAAAATAATACCATAGGTGTTGCGTTTGTTATATTTTTACCATTTTTAAACGTAAAAACTTTCAGATTCGTCATTTTAAATGCTGTGGACACTGCTTGTCCATGTGAGATTTCTTCGAAAATTACAGGGCAAACATCATAGTAATTCCACACTGGCGATGACATGACTGCGGCGCCAAATCATATTTCAATCAAATTGCGATCTGTCTGTGACATCGGCCAAGTTTAGAGAGTACCGATCGAATCATAAAATGTGATTATCGGCAGATACTGATCTGCGGCTGATCGATCAGAGCATCCCTAAAAAAAACTAAAGCATACGTGAAGTGTATGACAGATGCATATCGCTGCTGTCCTTCTGAAACCCTGTATCTCCATATTTCATGATTTTTATTTTTATTATTATTAGTTTTAAACCCTTTAAAACTACTGTAAGACATTTAAACAACAACATTTTTAGGGAAAAACGCTATTCTGTAATCCATTTTGTCATAGTTTTTTATGTAAAAATTTGTGATCAGACGGTCACGACGCTTTAATCAAGTCTTAAAGTCCCTGTGAACCGAAAGTTGCGATCGTTTTAACTTCCGTATTTTGACGCGTTACAGAGTGAAATGGAATTTCTAATGAGAAAAATAGTGGGCGTGGCTTCCGCCTTTCTCTGCGATTTGATTGGATGTATAAAAACAGCCGTTGCATTTTTAAATGCAGACTGACAGTTGAAGGGGAGGAGTTAACCGATGCTCCGCCCAAGCCGTCTAACGTACCTCATTTAAGATTGATAGTCATTACAGGAAGGAAGTGCATTTTCAGATTTTAACAACAGATTATGAGGGCACACGAATTTTAAAAAGAGAATGACCCACATTGATAAACTATTTACAAAATACGCTGCAGTATTTCATGAAAAAAATAGGCATTGTAATTTTTTATTTCACTGGGACTTTAAGGCAGTATTTTGACCTAATGGAAAGTGTCTGCATGAGTAAATGTAAAAAAGTGGTCTACATTTCTTCTGCGTCGATTACAAACGCTGGTAAAAATAATTGAGACAATATTTTATTGTCAGGTTTTTCCCAGCAGGCTCTGAGGTCTTGTTATTGAAGTCTTTAAAACAGAAATCCTTTCAAAAATGACATTAAAAATAAGAGCGCTGTTCAGAGCGTTCGGAGTGAAAGAACAGACAGGGTTTTGTGTCCGGTCACCATGTGCTGAAGGTTATTCCTCCTATAGGGCAGCAGAGCGTCATGTGACCCAGCCGAACAAAGAGAGGATTCAACCAGACCATTGGAATGGATTTCACATCAAATGTTCTGCTATTATCGTTTAAGGGACTCTTTCTTTTTAATGTTTGTGTTTTAACTTGAATTTAAAGTGAGATAAAAAAAACCCATTAAAAATATAACCGAGAATTAAGATTGTATGTAGATATTCTTCAGTCAGGTCTCATTCATGAGAGCAGTTTATATGAGACATGACAGCTTGCTTTATGAGGTAATAAAAGATGAGAGGAGGAACACCATGGCATTTTCCTTCATGTTTTTTTGCTCATCGGCTCCTTCTGCTGGATTCAGTCTGTGTGTGTGTCAACTACTAATACCCAATAAATATTACAGAAACCTAACAGTGCAGATAAAAGCGACTGGTATCAATACGGCATCCCTGGTCCAATAAATAAATGCAAAAGTTGGTTTTGTTTTGATTTTAAAAATGGTAAAATTATGATTAGCTTGTGATGCGTCCCATCGTAAACTGTGCCGATCACACCAGGCTCTTCCTCACTCAGGGTGCATTTCAAACGGGATAAATCCATCTCCAAAAAGCATTTTTAGTTATTATTACTTAATCAAAACAACCCAGTTGCAATCTGATTGATATTAAATGGAATGCGCAACAAAATAAACATGATTTTTGAACATGATCTATTTTCAAATAGAAAATATTGATCTGGTTTTGCGAATGAACTCTTCTGTACAGGGAATAATACTGAATTGACAAAAACGAGTTACATACACTTCATTATCAATACTGAACTAATGCTTGTTTTGTTATTATTTACTTATTTTTCTCTTAATAATGGCCTTCAGAAGATGTTTCCAATAAAACTAAATAATAACATTAACAGACAGCAACTGTAATATTCATTAGTGAGGTTTAAACCCATCTGACTCTATTGGCTCATATGATTCTGGAGTGAAACATGGCCTAAATTTGTGTTTACATTTATTTAGCAGACACTTACCTACTAAATAATTGATACACAAACAGTATAGAAGTATATAAGGTTTGTTTTTATACATGATGGGGTCTTTCCATAGACATGATGATTGTAAACTATTTTATCATCTAAACCTAAGCAAACACTCACTGTAAAAATTTTCAAGTTGTTTCAACTAATTATTATTTAGTAACTAGTTCCACAGAAATTTTACGTTCACTCAATTTCTGTCCCCAAAGTGTTACTTTTAGTTGGCCCAAAATTGACTAATTTCAACTTGTTATACTTTACTACAGTGATGACTTGCTGTCTCTTATAAAATAAAAAAGTTAAAATTGCTTAAGTGATAATTTACTGAAAATAAAAATTATGCCATTGTTTATTCACCCTCACGTCATTCAAAACCTGTATATGACTTGTCTTCAATGGAACACAATAGAAGGTATTTTGAGAAATGTGTCAGTGGTTTTGTTTCCATACAGTGGAAGTCAATGGGGTCCAATGTTGTTTGGTCACCAACATTCTCTCAAATATCATCGTTTGTGTTTTTACAGAAGGAAGAAAGTCATACAGGTTTGGAATAACATGAATTAAAGAAGATACAAAGACACATTTGTGCATATCATATAAATATTTCCCTTCATTTGCATTTAGTTGCATTTGAAATGCTTTCACAAACAGAATGTTTGCTCATCGGCAGATTTTCTTTCGTGAAAGAATACGAGACATAAAGCTACAAAGCAGATACACTAACAGCATAACAAACATGATGAAAAGAGGTTATGATTATAAAGCATCAGACGTGATAAGATAACAAAAATCATCATTGACAAAGGCATTGTGAACCTTTTTCAATCCTTCAGCAATTATAAATCCATAACATGTCTCTACATGAAACAAAATGAATATCACATATTTTACAATTCTGGCTGAACACGACTGATCAACTTTTATTGGTATACAGGTACTCACAAGTGTTGATATAGCTGGAAAAATATGAAATACAGTGTTGTTTCTTTCACTATTCTAGTAGTAGGATTATTATCTTCCTGTATTACAAACTAAACAAACCCAGTCGGTAATGCTCTCACTGTACACATCTGACTGGGACATTTTTATGACCTGGTGATGATAGTAAAGAAACCGATTAACCAAACCCAACTAACAAAAGGTTAGCCAAAAGCAAACTGAAACTGACATCAACTCGAGACCGCAAACTTCAGTAATATAAGTTTTAATTTAGAAAACAATCATTTTTACAGCATCTATTCATTTTTATTTTTAAACATAACTTGACAGTCTTCTGTTTCCATTTTGTTATTCGGTTTCATTCCACTCCTCCAAAAATGTATAGCATTACTTTTTTTATTGAGAGAAGGGTCATCTATCCTGGTGGCCATCTCATTTGCCGTCCTCCCAGGACATGGATGTGAAGGTGGTACACAGACTGTGCCCCATTTTTGCCATCATTAATCACTGTTAATTCAAATAACACTGTCAATTAAAATGTCAGTAAACATGAATTGTACCATGTTGTCGTGATGTCCTATAGCAAATATACTGCTGATAGAATGAACTCACCAACTCTGTATCCTTCACCTAGTCCTTCTTTCTTTGCAACGTTTTTGGCCACCATCAAGAGATGACCGAGGAGCTACAGGGACAATATTCAATTACATGTCTATCAGCCTTTGTAATTACTGAGACAAAAGTATATAAATGAATCAAATAAAATAAATATTCAGTGAGAGACAAACCGGTGCATCCTCTTCGTGTGCCTCACTAATTCCTGGAATATGAATTCTTGGAATAACCAGAAAGTGCACAGGAGCCTGTGGACTTGTATCTCCGAATGCTAGACACTAGAACAAAAATAAATATATAGATATATACACACATTCACACTTCTCAATACTGAAGAGAAGAAAAGGGATCATTTCAGAGCTACAGTATGACATATGAACTGTATAACTGGGTATATCTTTCTAAAATAAAAGTCCTGACTGCCATGACTAAAGAATGTATATCATATTTTCATTATGTATGTTTGTGGGAAACTTACCTTGTCGTCTTCATAAATGATGTCTGCAGGAATAGTTTTATCAATTATTTTGGAAAATATAGTGGGTTCAGTTTTTCCATATTTCTTGCTGGCCTCCTCTGCCAAGCAAACCTCATCTCGTTTTGATGTGCACAAGCTCTACAACAAACAAGCAAACAAATACATTAACCTCAGCAACAAAGTTTAAATTGTAAACAAGCGTTAATAAGCGTTATATACTCTATAACTAAAGTAAGTATTCTCCGCAATTCCTGTGCGCAAGCGCAAACGGAGCGCACTTTTACACTGTGACAGAGCATGTATAACATGAAAATAAACACCTTCACACATACTGCACGCCGTAAATGAAATCCAAGAGGAAAAACCCGTCGAGTCTGTATAATAATCAGTGCCGACATTTTACAAACACTCACAGACTCCGCACAATGCCTTGTTGTATTTGTATTTCTGAAGCATAAAAAAACACCGCGCCTCGTGATACTTTGTTTACATCCGATCCTCGAGTTCTTAACTTTCAAAATAAAAGTCGTAAAGGGAACGCCTCGTGTTGTCCACAGCTTTGGACGACGACAATTTACTCATGTATTAATAAATAATTAATAAACTAAGGAAAATCAATAAATGAGTAAAGAAACATAAATACAAAAACAACTCCATACATACATTTTGTTCATGACAAAAGCATTATCACAATGTTGGCTTAAGTTTGATCCTATATTTCCATACGTCATTTGCACTAGATCTGCATTTCTACACACACACAAATACATATGAAGACTTTGGATCCAAAATGAGATAACTCATAAATCATGTTTTATTGTGTTAGTTTGCTTTATTTTTTTAGTTATTATGGCTTAAATCAAAACAAACTAACTGCTGTTTGATTGATATTAATTGTAATGCACAATAAAAAAAAGTTATTTCATTTTGGAACCAAACACTTCATATATATTCATTTATTTGCAATTAAAAAAAATGTATACTGCATACCTTACAATTCGTTTTTCCTCTAATAAATGACCAAAAAAATGTGAACCTAGGTTAGGAAAAACTGGGGGTGTTTAGCAGTCATAAGTACATTACAAGGCAAAACTCTAAGTACATATATGTTTACTTATTTGTTTTTATTAAATAAACTGCATTTCTAAAGGATTATTGTAACTGTGGCTGGGACATTCTAACTGCATCTGTCTGAATCCTGTAGGACTACTTGTTTTTCTTTTTGTTGTCACTGATCATCCTTCCCAACCTTCCCCAGAAAAGAGTTTTCTAAAAGGAGTGTATTCTTGGGCTTCCAGTGCATCCATCATCTGTCTTTATAGTGTCTGCACTTTTCCATTTCACAGGCCTCTTTATAGATATTGTACACTTCATGTACATTTTTTAACATATAGGCTACAGCCAGAACATGCGTAGGAAAATTTCAATTTTAACAGTCAATGCACATTACCGTAAGCTGGTGATTTATATTGTTTTCTTCTGTAGACAATGAATGACGTCTTTGAATGTGGATTTTAAGGTTTTTCTTGTTTAAAACCTTGTTGCAAAAGGTGCATGTTGTTCGCTTGGGCTTCTTCAATATTTTGCTACTAGTGGAGGTTTCATTTGGCTTGGCAGACACAACATTTTGAATATCTGAGGACATTAAAACGGTGGGATGTAATACATCAGTCTTCAGGGTTCTGGAGGGGCTTGGTGTTGAAGGAGTGCCGGCATATTCAGAGGTGCTTTGGACTGGAGGGGTCGAAGCTGGAGGCAGACCTGGTTTGGTTAAAAGTTTAGGATCACTTGTAGAAGATGTTACAGGAATAGGATCACACTTGGTTGATGCCGCTGAGATGCTGTGGGATGATGGAAAGTCAGCTGGTTTTACAGCGCGGGTTCCTGAACATACTCTGGACAGCCGTGTAGATGGAATGTAGACGGGAGCTGATGCACACTTCTGCAGATGGGTAATAAGTATGTCTTTTCGAGATAAAATGCGACAACAATAGCAGCAGTGATAGTGTCCATTTTCTCTACACTTCAGGTGACATTTATACATTTTATATCCTGTAAGAAAAACATATCACATGTCATGTCTCTCCTAATTAAGGAAAGCATTTTGTTTTACATGACAACATTTCACACCGTTACTTTAACACATACCTTTATGCTTAACAACAGTTTTCTCGTGGGTCTGTACATGTGCAACCAGAGCAGGGTACCCTCCAGTCCTTTTACAGAACCTGCATTTGTATTTATTTTCACCAAGTGCAATGGGTCCAGGCAAACTTCCCTCCATCCAAGTGGTTACATGAAGCTAGAAGTAAATAAAATATTTGAAATCACTTGTCCCCACCAAGAAGGTAAACGCATAGCTTCCATTTATATAAAATTGTGCGTGGTTTTATGTATCTTACAAACATAAGCAAACGAACATACATTTCAAAAACCAATGACAGAAAAGACCCGATAAATCTAATCATAATTATTGTATAAACAGGAACAGCAATAAATTAGTTTATTTACTTTTATAACTTACTTTCTTATCTCCCGGTTGAACCATTTTGCCAGTGTTGTAACGCAATACCGCTACTCTTCTTCTTCTTCTTCTATTCTTCTTCGGCGGTTGCCAAACCAGCTTAAAGTGCATATTCCGCCACCTAGTGACTAGGGTGGTGTATGAGGCGACGATTTCAAGGGAGATGCTAGTAATATCTCAAAAGAAAAGAAAAGAGACATCTACCTACACCTCCCTATAACAACCTTAATGTTTCTGGCCTCAATGTAGAAGTCATTTTTGTTGTAGTTATATATTTGTCCGTGGCACTCTGGTATGGAATACCCACGGTATATCAGGGTATTGGGATAATGAGACAACAGGACTGTGTCCGAAATAGCCCCCTATACCACATTAATAATATAATTGCACTATTTGAGGGGACATCCATTTTTAGTGGTGTCCGAATTCATAGTGGACATTATTGAGTGCGCTCATTCAATCCCATAATGCATCATAATAACGAGTGTACACTTGATGTACACCCCCACTCACGGCTAGCCATCTATCGTGATGCTCGCGCTGAATGAAATCCCGCGTCTCGGCAGAAGATGGCGCCCGCACCCTTTCCAGTGCACCGAGTGTCCGAATTTACTCCTTAAAGTGGATTATATTAGTGAACTAATGTAGGGAATAGTGAATGAGGGTATAATGGGCGATTTCGGGCACACCCCAGGTGTGTATAGGTCTCTGTCAGACACGTGAGTTTATTGTATGTGACGTCACCGAGGCGCCATTTTGGAGGTATCGCTGCATTGAGCAGTGACCTGAAAGTATACGGAGCGGTACAGTAAAGACCAATTAAATGGTCATACTGGAGAAACAGAAGCAAACCAAGTACATACGATACTGAAATAATCTCACCAAATATTTCAGGAACCGTGATTTATATAATTTGTCATTAATTAACAACTCAGATCCATACTACCTGGCCGCAAATAGTCGAGTGCCCTGGCATTGCTGCATCCAAGCTCATTTTTGGATATTACTGTCATCTTAACAGAGCACACTGTTTGACTTCATGCGGCAGATGTTAGGCCTACATTCGAGTCTAAACAATACTGCGTTAAATTAAACTGCCTCAAAGCGATGTTCGATCACACATTATGTTAAATAGGCTTACAGAACTATTATAAAATGCAAAGCTGCGATAGCCTTATGAATCGTGAAACATTTCATCAAACAGCCAATGAAACGATAGCAGTTTGAAACTTGTTTCAATGTGGAACAATGTGTTGTCCTCTGATTGGCTGATGCGGTGTGAATTGTTTCAGCACCCACCCCTCACGTTCTGCAGTGCTGGACACAGTATTACATACAAAATTGTGTTTCTATAAAACATCGTGGCAGATATCACAGATTCCCAAGACCTTCTTGCAAGCTAATTAAAAGCTTTTAGTACTAAACATAACACACTCTTTGGCCTCCCGCGGCAAATGGAACAATAAACAATATTGCTTTACACTCGGTGTGGATATATGTTATTCTTTGAGATTAATCAGAACAACGACTCAAAGGTTCAAGAGAACGACTACACTACATGTTACAACCACAAACCATCGTAAAGATTATTATAAATAGAGTCTGAAACGGCATGTACTGTACATTTAGCCAGAACAATATTTATTGCACACAGAAATTGTATTGGAAACATGACTCTTGAAGTGCATGCACACAATAAAATAGCGAAGATTTGCATGAAACAATGTGTGGAGTTTGAAAGTGTTTGTTATTTTAAAGCCAAATACTGGTCCAGAAGATTAGTTGATCATTGATGTGGCATATAACTGGCTTGCCTCGGGAAGCTCCTCACTTCTTAGCTGATAACTCCTCCTTAGAGCAAAATATAAGTTATTTGATAATACCCAGCAGTTGTTTCTCATTCATTCATTCTTTATTTAACCAGGTAAAAAAACTCATTGAGATTAAAATCTCTTTTACAAGAGTGACCTGGCCAGGACGGCAGCTACATATAACAAATATACAAATTTACAACAAAACACCTTACACAATCATGATTCACAACAACAAATTATCAAAGAACAAAACACATAATTTGTTAAAAGTGTCTTGAACTCATTTAAAGACGGAAGTACAGTCAGCTTGAAGATGTTTTGTAAATTATTCCAAGCGGTTCTTTTGGAGACGCCTCTGATGCTGTAAGGGGCGACGTAGTCTCGTGAACCTCAGGCTCTGTATTTTATTGCCACCTAACATAAAAAAAGACCACATATATTATACTTACAGGTCTACAAAGATATTTCTCTATTTAAATGTTTTTAATTGTTATGACATTGCCATTATAAACAGAAATCTGACACATCGTTTTAATCACAGGTCAGTAATCTAATGTTGTATAGCGCCATCTGCCGACCGTGGTAGTCTTTACGCAGTTATTTTACTTGAGGTTTTTAAACAGTTTAAGCAGCTCCAAACAGGTTCTCCTGATTTAATTTGTCAAAATAAATAATTTCAAAATAAAAATACTTTAAACCACTATACGGCAAAAGTCCTTTTGTACAATAAATATGCCGAAACGGACATCGAGAGCGTTCAAGACCTTAATGGACAACTTTCAGTTTAGGCACCAGGGGGCGCCAGAGGATCACACATTATGTTGAACCCGTTAAACAGTCCTACAGAATTATTATGTTGGCTTGACAGAGCCAGGAAACATGCCCATATAAGGCGTCATAACGTTCTATGTTGAATAACTTCGCAGTACAACCACTTAGAGACAAGGGGGTGGGCTCATTTTACTCAGGCAACCAATCAGTATCCCAGGAACTTCCTTAAGCTACGAAACCACGCCCATAGCAACCGCTCCCATAGACTCCTATTATAAAAAGTCCAGATGGGTATCTTTGCAACACAGTGTGTAGAGACAAGGGGGTGGGCTCATTTGGCTCAGGCAACCAATCAGTATCCCTGAAACTTCATTATGTTACTAAGCCACGCCCATAGCAACAAAACATGTAAACTTAGCAACCATTTAACAAGACCTATAACTCAACTCAACTCAACTCAACTTTATTTATATAGCGCTTTTACAATTTTCATTGTTACAAAGCAGCTGTACATGAGACACATTGACTACAAGCAAAACAATCAAAGTTGTACCTGCAAAAACAAGAAAAGGTTGAAAACACAGAAGACAGACATACCCACACACAAAACACTCCACACACAGAACACGCACACGCACCAACACACACAGACACAGAGACACACACACACACGGATGCGCACGCACGCACACACAACACGCACACGCACCAACACACACATGCACGCCACATACGACAACACACACACACACACACGTACGTACACAGACAAGTACGCACACACACACACACGCTCAGTGAGAGCACACATTTAGGATAAAGGAGAGAGAAGCACAGGTCAAATATAACAGATAATAAATTCCTATATGCAATATTAATTAAGTAAAACTTTAAGATTCTAAAGCAGCCCCCCCGGTCAGGCAGATAGTGCAAAAACAGTATGCAAACGGTGGCGAGGAACCCAAAACTCTAATCGAGAAAAAAAACCTCAGGAGAACCCAGGCCCAACCAGGGGATTCCAGTTCCCCTCTGGCAAAAGCTGCTGCCTCTGCACAAGCTCCAGAGAACTTGCACAACAAGGCTAAATAAAAATAAATAAACTTAATAATAAATAAATTATAGTTTAAGATTATCATTAATAATCTAATAGCATTTGAAATTTTGTGGTGAAGACATGTCAAGAGACCGCGTCCTTCTTTATCCAGCTCTATCATCTCAGCTCTTGTCAGGTCCCCACTTCCCATTCTCCGCTCTACCATCAGGTCAGGCCATGAACTGCATCCTGCTCGCTGTGGTAACCTTGGAACAATGAGACAAGACTGGCTGAGAGTAGAGTACTGTTCTGTACTCTTTGATGCAACAAGTACATCAGTTGTGTTTTTGGTTCCGGTTGATCTAACTAATGCAGCCTAAACCCTCTGAAGATTTATATTATGGAAGAGTAGTGTATGCAAGATTAAAAAGATGCGTCTTTAGTCTAGATTTAAACTGACAGAGTGTGTCTGCCTCCCGGACAGTGCAGGGAAGACTATTCCAAAGTTTAGGCGCTAGATAGGAAAAGGATCTACCACCTGCACTTGATTTTGAAATTCTAGGTATTACCAACTGACAGGACGCCTGAGAGCGTAATGCACGTGAAGGACTGTAATACAAAAGGAGTTCATTCAAGTACTGAGGAGCTAAACCATGTAAGGCTTTATAGGTAATAAGCAAGATTTTAAAGTTAACGCGATGCTTTATAGGTAACCAGTGCAAGGTTGACAGAACCGGGCTAATATGTTCATACTTTTTTGTACGTGTAAGAACTCGAGCTGCCGCGTTTTGGACCAATTGGAGTTTTTGTAATAAGCCTGCAGGGCAACCACCTAACAGTGCATTACAGTAATCTAGTCTTGATGTCATGAATGCATGAATTAACTTCTCTGCATCTGAGATTGACAGCATATGACGTAGTTTAGATATATTCTTAAGATGGAAAAACGCAATTTTACAGGTGTTGGCGACGTGGCTCTCAAATGACAGATTACTATCGAATAGAACGCCAAGATTCTTTGCTGACGACGAGGGTTTTATGGAACATCCGTCAATAGTTAAACAGTATTCTTGGTTGTTACTTATAGCAGTTTTCGGTCCAATAAGTAACACTTCCGTTTTGTCCGAGTTCAGTAATAAAAAGTTGTTACTCATCCAGTTTTTTATATCGACTATGCATTCCATTATTCGATGGAACTGCTGTGTTTCATGAGGCTTCGAGGAAATATAAAGTTGAGTATCATCAGCATAACAGTGAAAGCTAACTCCGTGTCGCTTTATTATATCTCCTAGAGGTAGCATGTATAATGCGAAGAGCAGAGGCCCTAAGACTGAGCCCTGTGGTACACCGTACTGGACTTGCGATTTGCGTGACACCTCATTGTTTTTGCTACAAATTGAAAACGGTTGGGGGTTGGTTTGTTTCACTTGGGACTTGAAGCATCATCAATTGGTTTCTACTAAGCCACGCCCAAGCAACCAAACAGGTTAGCCTAGCAACCGTTTAGCAAAACCTATATCTCTGCATCAGAACATCGTAGAGACACGGGGGTTGGTTCGTTTCACTCATAGCTTAGATATCATCAAATGGCAGATGCTAAGCCACGCCCACAGCAACCAAACAGGTTAGCCTAGCAACCGTTTAGCAAAACCTATATCTCTGCATCAGGACATCGTAGAGACACGGGGGTTGGTTCGTTTCACTCATAGCTCAGAGTATCATCAAATGGCAGACGCTAAGCCACGCCCACAGCAACCAAACAGGTTAGCCTAGCAACCGTTTAGCAAAACCTATATCTCTGCATCAGGACATCGTAGAGACACGGGGGTTGGTTCGTTTTACTTGTGGCTTGGAGCATTATCAATTGGCAGATGCTAAGCCACGCCCATAGCAACCAAACAGGTTAGACTAGCAACCCTTTAGCAAAACCTATATCTCTGCATAAGAACATCGTAGAGACACGGGAGTTGGTTCGTTTCACTCAAAGCTTAGAGCATCATCAATGGCATATACCAAGCCACGCCCATAGCAACCAAACAGGTTAGCCTAGCAACCGTTTAGCAAACCTATATATCTGCATCAGAACATCGTAGAGACACGGGACTTGGTTCGTTTCACTCATAGGTTAGAGTATTATCAATTGCAGATGCCAAGCCACGCCCATGTGTCGTTTTAATCATGCTAGTAACATGCTAACCATGCTAACAACATACTAAGCCTGGTTTTAACACACTGGGGTCACATTATTCTTTCCATCATGTTAGAAAAAGTTTAACGATAAAACCATTCAAACTATTTCAAACTCTTCAAGACAGGCTTTGTCAAGCCAACATAAAGTTTGTACTCGAACTTTACTATCTAGTTATAAAATGCAAATTTGCTTTAATTTTAGTTTTTAAAAAGTGGAAAGGACAAGTTTACTGGTCAAGTGTACTTTGCACATACACACATAAATATTTAAGGTTTACAAGAGCTCTGAGAATTTGCATATGTACAAGATACATAAAAATAAGTAATACAAATCCACAGGACTGTGCAAAAAATGTAAGTGCATTTAAATCTCTTTAAAGAAATATTCTGGGTTCCAAGCAAGTCAAGCGCTTTTATGGCATGAAGTTAATTATTACTAAAACAATTTCAACTCTCTGGTTAACTTGTATTCATGAATTCAACCTGAATGTTCTTTTAAAGAGATAAAATCCTAAAAGGTGAGAATTTTAGGTTATTGTTCAACATGTGACAACACACAGACCTTAAATCATGGAATAAGCCTACGGAGCCCTACCGAAGCCTTAGAAATGTGCACAGCTGATTTAATTTTCAGTTAAACTCATTCATTATAAAGAATTTGATTAAAATGATGAATTAAACTATAAATAAAGGACAAAAATGAGGAACGCTTCACGAATTTGCGTGTCATCCTTGCGCAGGGGCCATGCTAATCTTCTCTGTATCGTTCCAATTTTAGTATATGTGCTGCCGAAGCAAGCACAAACAAGCAACCGGGACGCTGGATATTTATACCAGGGTCCTCCCGCAAGCCTTCTAATAGATGGCAAGTGGAAAACCATATGCACTGGTCTTTGGCTGGCACATTCCTGATACAAACCTGTTACATTTGCTATTCCATTACAAATCCAAGCCTCACATTAATCATTAAACCTTTAAAAACAAGATATTTAGTGTAAACTACATCTGTCTGCACAGGAACAGGCAAACATGCAAATCCGAAGGTCCTCAAACAGACAGGATTGGCTCTCGGTGGTGACGTCCCGAGGCTTTGTGACTCATACCCTCCCCCGGAACAGACGTCTACCAACCCCACCACCCCCACCCCACCCCGATCATTCGAGAACATTCCACGAGGCCAGGCGCTCAAAGTCTGAAACGGTGGGGGTGGTAAAACGAAAGCAGTCTAGACTTTTGTTATGTCTCCGTCTTCCAGCTCATAAAAAAGAAAAACAAGTGTTTAGTCAGTTCAGAACAAACCAGAACAAAGACGAGGCAAAAGATGATTTCCAAACGTACATAAAAACTGTGTGACATTCTGAGGAGGAGGGCAAGCTTTGACACGTGTCGTTATGTATGATCTATTTATTTTGCTATTCTACATTTTTTATTATTATGGCCGATAGCAAGATTAGATGTAATGCCTCTTTCTACCACGAGATGCTCTGAAGCACAACTTTTTCTTTTCTTTAAACTAAACTAAAATAAAGAAAATGTTCATCATCTAAATGTTTCAAGACACAATTTACCGCATAGTCTGAACACGTTACGGTTTAAAAAATGTGTGATTTTCATTACACATATCACAAGCGCTAACACACAAAAGAGTAAAGATTAACTTTGGATAAACTTGTTAAATATTTAAAGAAGCGGTGCAAAGCCTAATAACATTTTTTATAAAGGCTATTTTTAACATGGTTATTTTAATAAGACTGATGTAATGCCTGCAAGCTGTAATGATGTAATGACGTAAGCTGTAATGCCTCTGCCTACCACTAGAGGCTCTCTAACATAAGTAATGCCTTTCCCCACACCAGGCTATAAAGAGGCTGTTTTTATGCACATTATACTTTCTGCACGTTTACTGGTATCCCAATCAAATTTTCTTTTTGCGTTTAATGCTTTTTAGCGTCAAGTTATCAAACAATCCTTAAAACCATCAGATCTAAATAAGTCTCAACCAGAACAATTTAATAAAGCTTACACTTCTTTTACAGGATTCAAATGACATTAGTGGTGACATGTTTGTTTATTTTACCTGATGAACAACAGGAGCTGGCGCACTGATGGCACATTATAGACTCTCGCGGAGCGTTTGTACGACTGACTCCTCTGATTGCAACTCCTCCTGTTGTTCTCCCATCAGCCCAAAATTAGCTGTGTGGACAGAGAAAAAGAAACATTAAACCATTGATAAACTAACACGTATCAACAACTCACATAGTGCTTGAGCTTCTGTAGCTTACCCAGTTCAAACGATGTGCAAAATAAAACATCAACACTCGCTAATAGGACACCCTTTCACCCATTTTCTGATTAAAAACAACATTAACCATAATGGAAGAAGTGCATTGTGATCTTGGGAGGATGTCACAATGGTAGAATTGACAGAAAATAAGAGTCTGAAACAACATTTGCATGTACACCAAGCCAGAATAATATAGGAATTTTTTTCATTTTTATAAACAAAATCAGAGAAAACTTTGTGGAGAGCAAAATGGCATTTGCTGGGCTCCTGACCCCTCACATGAACCGCAGGCTCTGTATTGTGTGGCACCTAAAATAAAACAAATGAAAATGAAACGATGCTGTATGCTGAAACAAACGCGTTTTAGGTCCATAATGGGCAGCTTTCAGTTTAGCCGCCAGGGTGCGCCATAAGACCATATATGATGTTGAACACTTTAAACAGGCTAACAAAACTATTATAACATGCAAAGCTGCTTTAAAAAAAAAGATAAAAAGCCAAGTTTACTGGCCAAGTGTACCTGGCACATACACAAAAGTCATTTTTTAAGGTTTACAAGAGCTCTGAAAATGTGCATAATATACACCAAATATATGATAAGAAATTAAAAAATGAAAATAACACATATTTAAATTTCTTTAAAAGAAAAGTTCTGGGTTGCAAACAAGTCAACAGCATTTATGGCATCAAGTTCATTATTACAAAAACAATTTCAACTCGCTGCTTAACTTTCTGTAACCAGAATGGTCTTTTAAAAAGATAAAAACCTAAAAGTGAGACGTTCTTTTTGAGGGGGCCTGTCTGTAATATGTATACAGTCATTTCATTAGGTTTCTATCTATTTCTAAAACGATACACCTGTATTATACAGCACAGTTCACCGTTTCAGCAACCAAGCGGTTCTTGGTCCTCGCGACCCCCCGCCCTGCAGCGTTCACACACGGACGACACTTACTACGGAAGTTTGAAGGGTTGTTTAACCGCAATCATGAGATTTGAACAAATATGCAGAGCGGGGGGTCGTGAGGACCAGGATGGAACCGCAGCAGCTCGGCGGCTACCAGTCAAACCAGTGGCTTACCTTTTACATAACCCAGCAAACACAGTACGTTCTGACGACGTCACCAGTTCGTCTTCATTTGGTCACGTGTCATTACTTTGTGACCACGTTGTGAGGACGTCTTGGCAACGTTCCATTGCTTAGAATTTTTGATAAAGTTCCAGAAACGTCCTAGCCACGTCCTCAAATAACGTCGTGAATTAATCCCATGGGGCACGTTGTAGCGACGTGACCCTGATAGCACATGTACATCTGTTTGCTCATCTGCCCTACATCTCTGAGAAGTCTGAGGTCAGATGTCATCTAGAAGATGTCTGTAATATGTGTTTGATTTAGAATGGATGTACAACAGCTCTTTCTAAGATGTTTAGCAGATGTTTTTACACAGCGGATGTTTTACAGATCTCCTTATCTTTAGCAGACATCTTACAGATTTGTACCTTTATACATATTTGAATAGAGAATTACTCCAATTATGCATTAAACTGAATCTTAAACGCACAGATTAAATCACAAAATTATTTAAATCCTCCATGTGAGGGATGATAATTGTTTAAATTAATAAAAAACGATTTTAATAACGTGACTGTTTGGTCATTAGGACGTGCTCATCACGTCCCAGAAACGTTATTTGGTTCATCACTGTGACGAATATGGTACATTCCAGGTATGTCTTCAGGAGATAATCACCACGTCCCAGCAACGTCCAATGTTACATCGTCACGATGAATAAGGGCATCACAAAGTTACATCGCTGGAACGTTATTTGGTACGTCGTGACAACGAATATGGTCCGGTGCAGGTACACTACAAGAAGTCATATGCAGTGTAAGCAATCAAAAGCAATCAAAAATCTGAGGGGGCCGTACATGTAAATGAGGGGGTCTAGTTCCCCTTAGGCCCCCTCGTGGCTATGCTATTGGGTTCAACACATGACAGCACACAGACCTTAAATCATAAAATAAGCCTACGGCAAGCTCACTCTACGTGATTTTGGGCTGGATTTTGCTGTCGTGGACAGTTTTCCAAGGTCTGCGACAAAACCCTTGGATCGCGACCAAATCTGTGCCCAAATCAGAAGCTCGTTAAGTATAAGCATGTCAGCAACGTGATCCAGACCTGTCCCGAGCTATCCCAAATGCTACTTGATATCGAGCGACCTTATGTATTGTCTGTTTATAGCATCGTGTTAGCTTTTTACTTCTGCCGATTGTATTTCGCCTTCAAAAGTAACAAATGTGGTGTCATCTCTGAGGTACTGTATTATCGCCAAGTGATCTCATGTGTGACCAGCCAATCACAGCGCAGAAGGTTTACGTCAAATTATTGCGTGGAGGAAGTAAAAACTGCTGTCATATATTCATTAAAGGGGTCATATGACACGGCTGAAACAAATATTATGGTTTGTTTTAGATGTAATGCAATGTGTATACATGATTTAAGGTTCAAAAACGCTGTATTTTCCACATACCGTGCATGTTTGTATCTCCTCTTTTCCCCGCCTCTCTGAAACACGCAGATTTTTTACAAAGCTCATCTCTCTGAAAAGCGAGTTGTGCTATGATTGGTCAGTTAACCAGTGCGTAGTGATTGGTGGAATACTGCAAGCGTGTGATGGAAATGTAACGCCTCTTACCATATTTGGAACATCAGGTTCCTCTTCAATTGTACTGACAGGTACGCCCACCTTACTTGCGTATACATTTGGGCGGTCTTAGTCCAATCAGACCACCAACTGACGTAGATTTGTGGGGGTGTGGCTACACGAGGCGTTTCAGGCAGGTCTGGGTGAGCATTCGCTTTTACATAGAATGCATCTTTTGTTCCCACACTTTCATTTCTGCAATTTTACGTGTCTAATACATGCATTGGCAACTTATAACACACCAAAGACACAGAAAAACACGTATTCGCACCATATGACCCCTTTAACCTTACAGAGCGTGTTAAATGGCTGGTATAACAGACATAAAGCTATTTTAAACTATCCTAAATGTTGAATGTATCCTGGATGTTGAAGGGGTCATATTGGATGGCTAAAACGAACATTACTGTATGTATTTGGTGTAATACAGTGTGTTTACTCGGTTTACGGTTAAAAAACACATTCGTTTTCACATACCGTGCATTACTGTTGCTCCTCTGTGCCCCGCCTTTCTGAAACGCCGCGATTTTTTACAAAGCTCATCGTTGTGAAAAGCGCTGTGTGCTCTGATTGGCCAGCTACCCAGTGCGTTGTGATTGGCCGAATACCTCATACATGTGGCGGAAATGTAACGCCCCTTACCATATTCGGAAAACCAGCCTTCAAAGCATATTAATAGCTGATAATGTCAAGCCCGAATATGATCCAGAAAATGCATTTGACCAAGCGAATTAATGAACTTTGCCAGCAGAGCGTAACAGATCGGTCAGGTTTTATTTTTAAAAACTAGTAGTTTAACAATTAGCTAACTATAGCTAACTTCTTGAGCAGCCTTTGACGCTGTCTCTCGACGCAACGCGACAAAGTCAATGAAACTATAGATCTTATTATATTTGTATTGTCATTGTGTTGAATGTCTGTAGAAGCTACCAACACCAAAGAAAATTCCTTGTGTGTGCAAGCAGACTTGGCAATAAAGCTCTTCTGATCTGAAACATTATAACGACGCATTTGTTGCATCCAACGGGGACATAGTTACTGAATATAGTGACTTATATTGACTTTTTTCGCGTAGCATCACGCTGCAGGGGAGAACAGCCAGAGGATACGAGGAATCCAGCGCCCGATGGATTCAGCCTCTTAATTATAAAACCATTTCTGCATTTGTGATCGGACCGACAAAAAGTTTACGTTTGAATAGTCAGTTGCGAATTCTTTAATAATGAAAACGTACTTACAGGTGTGAGTGAGAAGCGGCAGACGGTCCTTACAAAGTTAGATTCGCCCCACTTGCACTTTTTAGAATCAGCGGCAATAGACACGCCTTCTTTCTCTGCGTGTACGTTTTGGGCGGTGTTCTAAATCCTTGGTGTTTCGAGTCTGACGTCATCACGCAACAGTGTTTTTTTTGCGATTTTAACAATCATAGGTAGTTTAGATGGTTAGACTAGGGTTTGGGTGTGGGTTAGGGTAAAGGTTTCGTAAGACTTGAAACACCAAGGATTTAGTCAAAACCAACAAGCCACGCCCACGGATCTGACTCGAAACACCAAGGATTTCTCACAAACTGATGTAGAAATGTGGGGGCGTGTTTAAACGAGGCGTTTTAGGCAGGTTCAAGTCCGCTTTTAAATAAAACATCTCTTTTGGTTTGAGACTTTAATTTTTGCCATTTACGTGTCTAATATATGCATGAACAACTGCAACATGCCAAATACAGGAAAACACGAAATCGCGTCATATAGACTCATTTAAGAGATTTCCAACCAGAATGACAAAAAACGTTTCTGGACAGGACTGCCTACTCAACCTTGCTTTAATTTCCAGTTAAACGTATCCATTATAAAGAATTGCGCCTCGTGCGAGCCTGTTCCAACGTTCCACTTTTCCTGTATCCTGATTGGCCTGTCGCCTGGCTCGCCATTGGTCGGAGTTCTGTTCCGCTTAGCGAGCTTACCGATAAGGTCATAACGAGTAGCTTGCCATTGGTCCTTTGCGAAAGTTCCACTAAGCGTGCACTCCGATTGGCTTGTGAGCGGGGCCACCTGCAGCGTGTTGTGCGAGTGGCGTCAGTGCCGCTAGGATCTGCCCCGGGTGCGATGCGATCGGTAAAAATGTCAGAAGAAACTTACTTTGGAGACAGCGAAATTTTTGATATTTTTGAAAAGGTGCCAGAGGAAGGTCCCTTTGCTGTAATTTTGTCTACATCCTCATCATGCCCGTGTGCAGGCTGAGATGTGTCTGAGCTCTTATGTACATATGCAAAGTTCATTTATTTGTACTTATGATAAATAAATACAATGTGTCTACGTATGCATTATTCTTTCTTCAGTCATTTAGACCAGCAGATTCCACAGTGCAGTGTGCAAGACAATGTTTGTTAGGCTATATTATTTAGAAAAAGTGTGTTTACTCATACGCATGAACATTTTTACGTTTATGCAATGTAATTGTTGTTTTAAAAAAATCGAGAGAGGGTGTTGGAATGAATTCTTAAAAATTGGGAACCACTCATTTATGCTATTTTGCCGAAACTAATACGTATTGTTTTCCTTTGTAGGTGGAAAACCCATATTTTTACAACCAAGGACCAAGAACTGGGAAATTCCAAAGTATCCTGGAAGTTTAGTTTAGCTTTACTACGCTCTTTACTATTATGAAAAAGCTTTTAGTTTGTTTTACCCATGTCTGTAAATAGCCGTTCCTGAATGATGCTTGTAAAGATACCATCAGGTCTTTAGCCAGGTTCTGGGTCAGGTGTCTGAAGAGGAAAGGTATGGTTTATTACTGGAATAACTGTTTAAGAATTTCTGTGCAAGCCCATATCTATGTTTCTTTGTGTCTGTGAATCAGTGAAGAGAAAAGGATGGAACCCTTCCGCAGGCCCACATGCCGACGCTGCTTTACAAATTAAACGCCGGAAACTGTGAGGTCAGCTGTCTTTTTATTTTATTGATGCTAAGATGAATAATAAATGATGTCTTTGTGTAGTCAAAAGATTTTCGGGGTCTCTTATGACGAGGCAGAGAGGGACTCATCAGGATTGACCCTGGCTAAAGTAACGATGAAACAATGAAATTGTGTTTGAAATGGTAACTATTGCTATATCAATATGTGTTTTGCAATTGACGGTCATTGCCTTTTATTTTAATTTAATTTATTTATTTTATTTCAATTTATGAAGATGAAAACAACCAGAGCCAGGATTCCCCCCGGGAGTGGGAAGCGGATACGGTGATAGAGTCAGGAATGAGGCTTAGACTTCAGTTTGTAAAGATCTCATGAGCCCCTGGAGGCCAGCGAGAGAGTGCTGTGCAAGTTAAAACCTCACTCCCTGACCAACAGAGACGCTCTAGCGACAGACGCTAGAGACTGCAGTCTTTAGCCTCCTCGTTAGAGCGCCCGTCTCCCATCCGGACCGACGCCGATTCGAGGCCCGCGCAGAGTGGGGCGAGTAGGACCGGTTACACTTGCCTCCTTTGAAGACTTCAGTTTACACATCTAAGTTCAGTGTTGCTACACAGGATCGATGGGAATCATCTTGCACAACTCCAGAAAGTTTCTTCAAAAGCTGCAATTCTGTCAACTTTGCCTGGTTACTGTGATGCTTTTGCAGACCCAGTGCAGCCTTTCTCAACACCAGATTCACTGCACGTCTGCGTGATAAAAAAAAACGGATGGCAGTAAACTGTCCGTCTTGCGCCTGCACTGCAAAACCTTAACAAGTAAGGCAGATGTTACACCTGAGCAAGACACACTTCATTGAAAGACAGACCAGAAAGCAGTTCAAATGCTCATCTTGGTGTCACTTTCGTGCTGGCAGAATTACTGCGTCCAATATGCATTCAGTCTTTGTGTCTGACTTGAAGAGCAGTTTTGTACCCAACAGTGGTGCTGCAATGCATGTGGAAGACAAAATGAGGTTAATGGAAGAACACAGTCTGCACTGCAAACCATGAAAACTTTACATTGACATGGAGGTTAGTGAGTGTGGCTTTATGATAATCCCAAGTTTCCTCAAATTGGGGCATCGCCTCATGGATTGGTGCAGTGTAGGTACTTGCTGTGGAAAAGGCTGCATCAAGATAAAGTGTCCATACCAGTTGACTAAACTCGCTATTTTGGCTTCTTTCGATCAGATAAAGTACTCTCGTCGCTTCATGCAAATTCAGTTGAACCACTATGATCAGATGGACCATTTTAACGATGTCTTTAGCACTTTCTGGACTTTGACAAAAAGGATTACCATGATGTCTATGAGGAGGCCTGGAAAGCTCTCGGATGTTATCAAAAATATCTTTATTTGTGTTCCGAAGACGCTGGGTTGTCTTAGTACGCGCAGAACGTCGTGGGGGTGAGTAAAAAATGACAATATTTGGATTTTGGGGTGAACTTCCCCTTTAACTCCTAGAGAGTTGTTTAGTGAACCCCTCCCCCACCTTCAGTACATACTTAGCAAGCCGCGTTAGTGATGCAGATCTCAAGCTAAAGATCATATTTTGTGCTGTAAGTGGTTAAGTAAATGTTGATTAAATACCTTTTTAGTACTTACATTTAGGATTTGTGAGGTTTAATGTTTTTAATCGCTGTCGGTATCGAGTTTAATCGTTAAGAGTAACAGTTGTCAGTGCATGAAGTGCCTTACTAATTGCAGACTTGACCAATATATGCGAATGAATCTATAGACTGATAGAGGTATGTTGCTTCATATGTTGTTTTAGTTTGGTCAACCATCAGTCTATCTGTCCTCCCACCTCTGCCTCGCTTTCGATTTCAACACGGAGGCAGCGTGATTAAGGTTATTTTGTATATTTCATAGCTAACCAAATAACTAAAATATAATACCATAAATCCATCTAATTTTGGGCATACATTAAATCTTTAAAGTAATTATTTTAACTTGAGGCAGAATATTATCCCGGGTAAAATATGATTGTTTCCTTGGTTAAGTGATGTCCGCCCATCCCCCACTGCTCATTCCCTGACACGCGGAGTCACAGCAGGACGGTAACTCGTAGGTGACTTTTTACAACTTTTTAATCCCCGTTTAGTGCGTTTTTGAACGTTTTATGTTTTATTGTCGTGCCTCTTTATCTGACGACTAATCAGTTACCAATATGTGTGTAACGTTAGCTAGCGCAGAACCAAGTTGATGGTTAGTTGCAAATATGTTGTGTTTTACACATTTTACCAGTGGAAAATTAAGCTATATTTTGTGCTTTCTCACAGTCGGACACACGCACTCCCGCAAATTGTATTTTAAATCCAGAGAGACGTCTGACAGACCATCATCTCTAACCGTCGCTCGCGCCACAGAAACTGAAGCAACAGGTAAAGCAAACAGAGGCCTAACTTACACATTCCCAACCATAGACTGATCTCAGTCCGCTGCCATGTTGAACTCATGAACGGTTGGAAACTGTGGTGTAGTCTGGTTTTTTGTAGCGAGTATACTCCGATTCATGTATTTGTGATATACTATTTCTACATACACCCACCCTGCTTAAAATAATATTACATCAATTCTATTGGTTTACTGTTACGAACCACACATTTTTACACAATTTTAAAAAATGTTCTATTGATCCCCATCTGCATCTCTTGGGTTTTGGGCAGGGTTCTATTATTTATTCAGCAGCGCAACCAACATAATGTAAAGAATATCCTGTGAAAGTATAAGCTTTAGATTTTGAGTTTTGACTAAGGCCATGTCAAAGACTTACAGTAAATCACATTGAAATAAATGTTTAAAAAATCTAATTCTGATGCTCGTCACTAATAACTAGATATTTAGTCTAGTTTTCACACACTGGGTCACACTTATGAGTGCAAGTTGCACCTATTATTGACATTGATAGTTAATTATAATAATCAAGAATGAACATTTGTGCAGTTTTTGTCAAGCACATGTTGCAGTTAAATGTTTCTTGGGTATTTACCGAGTTTTTTATGTTTAGTTGTTGGAACTTTTGCCTGCACAAAAATTGTAATATTTTACAGTAGGTGGGTAATAAAACATGGAACATAAAACACATCCTACACATACATTTCTGCACAATAAATCACCTAAGTTACTTCTATTATTATTTTATTATGACTTTAGTGTTTCTGGATCTTTTGAATGACTTTTGGGAGTTCTGGTCTTGGTCTCGACTCGGTCTCGGCCTGTCGTAGTCTTGTCTTGGTCTCGGGCCCCTCAAAGTCTTGGTCTTGTCTTGGTCTCGGTTTTGATGGTCTCGACTACAACACTAGTTAATGGTGTAAAGCGCTAATTCAACGTGCGTCTGCATCTACTCGAGGTTAAATCAATGAAGCGCGCGTTGTGATTTAGTTTTGACTCACTGCATTGACGAGTCTCTGTTTGTTATATACCGCTGTTCTCTTGACGACGAATATTTATCTTCTGTGTTAAATATTCTTTCTACATTGTCTGTCTTCGACATAGGTTTGTAGTCTTTCTGCGAGTCCCCACAAAGTTAATAAATCCCCCATAAAATCATTTACAGAGCCCTGTTTGTTTACTGTGCACTACAGAAAAGTGTTTTGTGTCCACTATCACTGTTGACTAACTTGAAAAACATGGAAACAACATGTTATTTAGTTTGAAAATAGCTTGTGAATAAAAAAGTGTTTGTATTATTAATAATAGGCTACATTAGAATTGGAATTAGAATTAGAAGAGGACGAGTTGTAAAAAGAATTCACAGCTCTACTATTAATTTTCATGTTTATTCATGTGATTTTTCTGTGACGGTCATTATGTGGTACTTGGAACAAGTAATTTGATTTGATTTGAAAAGTTTGAGAACCTCTGATCTAAAACAATCATATATCCTACATTGTAGTATAAGTTATGTCTCCCTTTCGCCCTCATTTATTGATTCTCCACACAAACTTACGTTTGTGAAGTTGGCTAGTTACTAACTAATAGTTAGATACAATTTAATATGGCGACAATCCCCTTACAGTTATGTTAATGATAACAAATATCCTCATTTTTTTAAAGAATACGCAGTGGTTTTTAAAGTGGGGGTGAGTTATCAGCAGAAAGTATAATACACTGGCAAACAGAGAAACGCGATTGATGGAGGAGGACAACCGCGTACAGCGTAGCATGGCGCGTCCTACAACAACAAATCAAGATGAAGTCCCTTTAGACAAGGATACACAACTGGTAATATTCTTATATAAAGTCTGCAGAGAATTTGGGCCAAAACCAAAATGATTTACAGGGATCTAGACTGTGACCAAAATGCTCGCAAATGCGATTGTTTTTTTATAACGTGCGAGGTAAAATTTCACAGGGTCGCATTGGTGCGAGTGCGTAAAACAAATTTTTACCCCGCCAAAGATTTATTTGAACATTTAATGTGATTTATGAGTAGTGAATGACACGCTTGTGATTAGTGCAGGAAAGAGCGAGCAGAGAGCTTGTGTCTCCAAACTAAAGTGTGTGTTTGACTTCATTCGGTGTTGCGCAGACCGAACCATGTACCCCAGAGTGCAGTATTATAGACGAGGGGGCGGTACGACACATTAGGCTGAACGACGTGTGTCGCCCCGCCAGCTTCAACTTTCATTGGTTCATGAAACAAAGAATTAGACATCAGCGACAATAAACAACATAATAACAAAGAACGAACGAGGATAATATATGGAAAGTTCCATTTAGTAAAAATGTGAAAATTGTTCCAAAGCTGAACAAGAGTTTTGTGTGTTTGGTATGATGGTATTGAGTAAATGATGACAGATCTTTAATTTTAGGGTGAAATATCAATTTAAGCACAACCTTTCTTTCAATTCTGTAATAAAAATTACATAAATTAATATAAATGAACAAATTCAATTCAAGGTCTGGAACATTCAGCTGATACACCCCTGAATATCCTGGAGGATATTTTGTGAAAATAAAGCACTGCAGGGTTTTAAATGGGCACACGTCCTATTGACTAACACTTCTCCGATCCTTCATACCTTTATTGTCATTTATGAAAATGTAAATATGGTGTCTACCCTCACAAGGGTAGTTACATACACTAACTCATACACTATTTTGTTTACAGTGAATTTTGGAAAAAGGAGCCTGACCAGGTGCAGAAGGCAGCTGTCGCCATCATTGGATAGCAAGGCAAGATTATTTAAGTTTACAAAAATTAAAACTTGGAAAGCATTTCTTTTTCTTGAAATCAAATCAAATATGGTCCCAAAAATTATTGGAAAGCCTTAAAATACACGAAGAAATAAACTGAAATTACTTGAGGCACAAAAATTATAATAATAAACAAAAACTAGAAAGAAAATGAAAATAAATTAATCTTAAATTGCGTGAACATAAATGAAAATGAACATAAAATCTAAATATTAAAGATATTTTAAAATATTAATAAAACTATAATAACTCTGTTGAAGAGTGAACATTTTCTTTAACTTCAGTGTATGGTTTGATTGTATTTGAAGATGATGTCTGACAGGTCTTGGGTCAGTGCACTGGGGCAGTTTTTTGGCACAAATTGCATCAGGAACGACCCTGTGATTTATAATAATAATAATTGACCCAAATTGGATTTAATCAGTATATGTGGTTGCAGAAGATGTTTTGTGGTTTTGCCTGTAAGAAGTCAGCTGTATTGTTAAGAGATCTATCACTTCTACCTTTCTCATGGTTTTCAACCGTGTTTAAGAAATGGCTGTAAACAACTCCTCTCTGGCTTTAGGAGATGAGTGGTTTAACCAAGAAAACAGTTTCCTCAGTTTTTGAGACCAGCACCCATAGGACAGGAGATCAGAGAGATGCTAACTAAATTAAAGTTGATTATTAGCGCTGACCATACCACTATGCATGCTGTAGGGCCCGATTGGTATTCTGTGAGGAACTTGTAAACATGGGAAATTTGCAAAACTTGCATCGTTGCTATGCTAAGTAGTAAGACTAAATATTATCCAAAACTGAAGGTAAAAGTTGCACAAGAAAAGTATGTTGATGCATTCATGCAACAGATTAAGACGACTGATGTTTTTGAGCAGTGAATCCAGCCAAAGAGGAGAATTGCTGAAGCCGACAGCCAACCTGAACAACCACCTGACGATAGATGACATCAACGCCCTCTCGTGAGTGGAGGACCGGGAGAGCCCCTTCCATGGGGACCAGAATTTTTAGGTTCTGGCATGTCCGTGGTGGGGTGAAGAGACAAGTGTGACCCGCCAGGGAAGCATGCGTCACCACTCCCGTTCTCCGTAGCGATCTCACTAGACCGGACGTGGGGTATTGGACCCCACATTGGTCTAAAACGGGTGACTGAAGGGGTGGATTCCTTAACTCGACCTTGCTTCAATTATATCCTTTGGTGTTGTTCTTATGTATTACTAATCAATTATTAATCAGCAGTTATGTTCTGATAATTATACTTAAATATGATGATCCAATTATGCAGGAAGCGTGGCTTTCTATGTGATTTTACAAGCATACAGGTTAATCTTAAAATATGACGTTCACAAGTAAGGTAAATTTATGCATTGGAATATGCAGGAGCGTTAATAAAATCAGCATTCAAATAAGACACACAACACTACATATATTATACGTTTATTTGCAATGTGAAAATCATTACGGTATGACTCATTATTCGGGTACCCTGCGATTCCCACCCCTACTGTCAGATACAATATTTTTTTATTTATTTTCAGATGTACAATGTTCAAAATAAACTTTAAAAAAGTAAGAAAAAAGGAAAGAATAAGTGATGCCAAAAATAAAAGTAACAATCAAAACCAAAACAACCCTAATATCTAATAACCCCCAACTAAACTGACTACCAAAAGGAAAATGTTGGACAATAATGAGTTGAGTGATGTGGTGTGCGGTTATATTTCTTTCTGTGTTGAGAATGTGATTGATACTAAGGGGTCACCTGCCATTCAAAAAGTAAGGCTTGGTTCGATGTAGAATTGGAAAACTTTCTTAAGAAAAAAAGAGTAGCTGTTGGTGTTGAAGTTGATTATTCTATTATAAAGAAGGAAGTATGAGCCGTTATTGTGAAGGCAAAGCATAATTGACCCTTCGCAAAGCCCGCCCCCTTTTGTTATGTCCGACATCAGCCAAAGCATTAAGAATATTTATTGTGAAATGATCCTTTCTGGAAAAAAATGACGTGTGCTTTCAACCAAAAGCAATAAGAAGGTCTGCAATATGCATTTGAAGCATGGTCATAGCGATTCTCGGGTGTGATCGGCTTACATTAAACAGCTTTATTTCCAGTTATTTCTAAAGAAGAATCATTTTTTCGCCAGCAAAATGTGTGATTTCCATTTGGTTCAATAGCATTGGTTCAGTGCCTCCAACATGGCCGACTTCATTTCCTGATGAAGTGACCTAGTGCAAGAACTAGTGGACTGATCTAAGCTCTTGATCTGTATGATCTAGCATTTTGTCATCGTCAAGAGTTGGATCTTTCAGGCTTATAACATTTAAGTAGAGATATGGTAAGAATATATATTAAAAAAAAAACAAGCAGACACGATTACTGAATTGTCAATTATTCAAATAACCACATATTTTCAATGACTGTAAAATATTAAAACTTGTATATGCATAAACTGTATATTCTTCACCGACAAAAAACCCTATGTGCTACTTATTAACATACACAATTACTGAAAAAAATGAAACATCTGCGTCTGGGTCATCGATGCTGTCATAAAATCCTTATTAACAGAGAGAGAGAAAGAGAGCATATTTTAAGAACATTATTTGTGGGTGCAAAAGTGATATTAATTCAATTAACATCAACTATTTTTAACCTTCATTCAATGGTTGCTTGCAGGAAACCTTATAATTCCACGGTGATGAAATGTATCTGTTCATGACCTAATGTACAATTATTTAGTTTATTATACCAGGGGCTCGTGAAAGCTTTCCCAACTGAAGTCTGAGCCTCATTCCTGATTCTATCTCCATATCCGCTTCCCACTCCCGGGGGGAATCCTGGCTCTGGTTGTTTTCATCTTCATAAATTGAAAATAAAAGGCAATGACCGTCAATTGCAAAACACATATTGTTATAGCAATAGTTACCATTTCAAACACAATTTCATTGTTTCATCGTTACTTTAGCCATGATATAGGGTCAATCCTGAAGCGTCTCTCTCTGCCTCGTCATAAGAGACCCCGAAAATCTTTTGACTACACAAAGACATCATTTATTATTCATCTTAGCATCAATAAAATAAAAAGACAGCTGACCTCACTGTTTCCGGCGTTTAATTTGTAAAGCAGCGTCGGCATGTGGGCCTGCGGAAGGGTTCCATCCTTTTCTCTTCACTGATTCACAGACACAAAGAAACATAGATATGGGCTTGCACAGTAATTCTTAAACAGTTATTCCAGTAATAAACCATACCTTTCCTCTTCAGACACCTGACCCAGAACCTGGCTAAAGACCTGATGGTATCTTTACAAGCATCATTCAGGAACGGCTATTTACAGACATGGGTAAAACAAACTAAAAGCTTTTTCATAATCGTAAAGAGCGTAGTAAAGCTAAACTAAACTTCCAGGATACTTTGGAATTTCCCAGTTCTTGGTCCTTGGTTGACCACGTTTGTCTATGTAAAAATATGGGTTTTCCACCTACAAAGGAAGACAATATGTAAGCAAAATAGCATAAATTAAGTGAAATCTTTAGAATGCATTCCAACACCCTCAATCTCATTAAAAAAACAACAATTACATTGCATTAATGTAAAAATGTTCCTGTGTATGAGTAAACACGTTTTCCAAATACTATATCCTAACAAACATTTTCTTGCACACTGCACTGTGGAATCTGCTGGTGTTGAAGGAAGAATAATGCATGTGTAGACACACATCTGTTCAACTTACCTCGTCATGCTGTATTTTTGTCCTTCTCGTAAATGACTCATGTGGACCGTTGTTAAGGTACAAAATACATGACAGTCTCAGGAGCTTGAATATTAAATGTTTTTCATTAAACAAACATGACAAAACAGTGCAAATTCACAACTACTTACCATGACAAACTAAATAACATAAATTTAATAACATAATAAACTAAATAACATAAACTTAATAATATTATAAACTAAATAACATAATAAACTTCATAACATAATAAACATAACATAATAAACGTAATAATATTATAAACTAAATAGCATAATAAACTTAATAATATTATAAACTAAATAACATAATAAACTTCATAACATAATAAACTTAATATTATAAACTAAATAACATAATAAACTTAATAATATTATAAACTAAATAACATAATAAACATAACATAATAAACGTAATAATATTATAAACTAAATAGCATAATAAACTTAATAGTATTATAAACTAAATAACATAATAAACTTCATAACATAATAAACTTAATAACATAATAAACTTAATATTATAAACTTAATAACATAATAAACTTGTACAAATAAATGAACTTTGCATGTGTACATAAGAGCTCAGATGCATCTCAGCCTGCACACGGGAATGATAAGGATATATACACGATTATAGGGAAAGGGACCTTCCTCTCACGCACTACAAAATACACTGAAGAGGATGCTGTCTCCGAAGTCAACCTCCATCTTCATGGTCTCTCAATTAAGTCTGTTGTACGGGACGGGGCTTATATGTGTTGCTCCTCCCTATTGGTTAATCCAATGTAATGACGTCGACACCAGGAACTGAGTTTTTTATTTAACAAAAATATATTACGGATCACAGATCTTGCTGCTTCAGTACACAAAATCAATAGAAAAAATCAATAGAAATTTAAACAGTTTTCTTTTATGGACGAAATATATGACACATATAACAGGCTCGATTAATGTATATTTCACAATTCCTTATGACAACGGAATTTGAAAGTATAACTATAGAGATATTAAGTACCTAGGGACATGATACATCTTTACTCTACGTATATCGTACACCACTGAAATGTGTAAAGAAATGTAAACGTGGCCTCTGGCACCTTCTCAAAAACATCAAAAAGATCACTTTAGTAAATTTCCTCTTGACATTCTTACCGATCGCACGGGGATGGTCCTGGTTGCAGCCTGCTGTCCGGGGTGGGGCTATGTGTGTTGATACCGTCGCCTCGTACACAATCCCAGTAACTAGGTGGCAAAATATTCACCTTAAAATGGTTTGTCAGCCACATTTGATGCCTAGCTCCACTTGTTCCAGATTACAACACCTGTAGCCAAAAACACACACAAGACAATATGGAGGAATTTCATGATATGTCTTGATGTTTTTGACCATTATTCACAATGTATTGCTCTTTGTTTTAAACACATTTGTATGAGATTCAGAAAATCACAGCTGTGTTTTTGATGTTTGGTAGTGTGTATGGAATCTAGGCACTTTCTGGCCCTGTTTTTATGACCAAATCTAGGCAGTTTCCTGCCCCGTTACTATGACTACAACACCCACTGGCCACAGATTTACCAACAATCGACTTCGCAATTGTGGAGTGGACACATGCTATGATTACCTGCCCAGGTGTGAAAGACGGTTGGGCATTGCAATTCACAACGAATGGTTTGAGTGGGCCCAGTTCACAGTCAGTCAATCACAACTGGATAACTGTGTTTTCTACACCAACACCACTGAGCAAAGTCGTCGTCGTTCCCAGTGACTATAGACAATGTGCCGAATACTACACTGGACATTGCTCTGAGAAAAGAAAGACTGTGCAGAGTGTTCAGCCTTTGCAGGATGCCTTGACATGCAACGTCACTATCAGAGTCTACAGTGGGGTGATGGTTGAAGTACCTAGCATTTATGACTAAACACTGAATTATGAATGTTTTGATGGGACACATAAGAGAAATGAGCAATGTGGGCCTTTTTCCAGGTACAGTGTAACTGTGTGACAATTTGGCATCTTGGATTTTTTCTTTTTAATGTTCAGTCATTTAATGTACTTTATTTCTGATGACATTTAACACTAAAAATGGATATAAAAGGGGTGCCATTTTCTTTTGATACATTTTGTTTTGCTGTTCGCTCTGTTTTTGTTTAGTTAGGGAGGCAGTGTATAATTGTATTTCATCTTTATAACTGTATATTTTCTTTTGGGAGTGCAGAGTAGTAAAGCCTTTTAGTGCCGGTTAGGCAGGCAGATCATTCAGTCATTTTTCTGTTTGTTATTTTGGCATATAACCCCTTCAAAGTCGTTTCAATTACTGTTAAAACGGGTTCCCAGCATGTGTTGCATTTATAATAGTTCGAGTAAGCAGATATTACTTCAAGCAGGCCTGGATTTATGATAAGGCCCTGAAAAAAAATGTGTATGAAGCCATCACACTGAATGCATGAGTTGTGCAGGGTGCCAATTTTCTTTATACAATATAATATAGCAAATTTCAACTTTTTTAATAGTATTGGAGAAAGTGTCTTTTTATTTTGGGAAGATGAAGTTTGTTTATGTTTTGGCAGGAAGATACACTTGTTGATATTTTGACAAACCCCACATCTAAAAACAAAAAGAGAGAGGTGATTTTTATTTAATATTTTTTTGTCGTTTCATTTCTCAACAACAACAAAAAAGCAATGAAAAGCTTCTGTTTCTGAAAAGAATAAAAGAAAGCACGTATTGAATACGATCATTTGCATTGTGTATTCGTCCTAGTTTGGTTCACCTCTTCGTGTATTGTTTTTTATTTTGCCTACCTTTTCATGTTGTCTTCGTGACATTGTTATGCAACTATTTGATATATATGTAATTAGTTTCTCAATCAATGTGTAAACAAAATGTTCCTACAGGACGCAGATAAACCCGTTTCTTCGCGGACATTTCGTCTCATCCTTTCCAGGACCAGTAGGTGGCAGTAGAGAATTCTGACGCCGAGAATTGAGAACACCGACGCCGAGCGACACACAAGATCACGTGGGACAAACATGGCGTCCTGCTGCAGGTTGCTCTTGCATCCTTTTCTGTGCCGTAAACCGGCATGTCTCGCCTTCAGCAGAAACGTCCAGATTATAGCCTCGACAGCAGAGAGTTTATATCCACCGATTCTGCCATCCCGGACCGCGAAAAGCAAGTCGGCGAAGCGACGTGTCTTGTTGGAGTTCTTCGAGCAGCTGCGCGCGTGCACGGCGCAGGAGAAGATCAGGGCGCTCACTCGCATACAGCGCGAGAAGTACGTGATTTATCCTCAGACGTTTGCTCTGAATGCGGACAGGTGGTATCAACACTACACCAAAACGGCATATGTCAGCGGCCTGCCCGAAAAAACCTTCGACAACGATGAATCCGTGTTGTCTGAGCTGCGGTCCGCCGTGTGTAACTCCATCTTACAAGAGCACTGGTACATGAAGAAAGGGAGAGCCTTTGCCCACAAAGAGCAAGAGCATTCTGTTGCTCCCTATTTAAGGAACATAGTGTGTGCTCTTAAAAATGTTTTGGCCAAAGAAAATCCCGTGCTTGGCCTGTCCAGTTTAGGTAAGTATGCAGTGCACAGGTTTCTCAAACCTTAAATTCAGTTTATTAAGGCGTGTAAGTAATGTTAAACTGTTATCACTACCAAGTTTATGAAACAGAAGCTTATTTTTTATTACAGAAATATAATCCAGGAAAGTTATTTTTAAAACCAGCTTAGTAATATGTTGTGTATGTATTATAATATATTAAGATTTCTTGCTTGCTTGCTTAATTAACTAGCCAGCTAACTTTAGCTTGCAATATAGTTTACTAGGCTAAGCCTATTTGGTTTATATTCATTTTTTCAATTTACCTTTATCTTGCTGTTTTTCTCTTCCTCGGTTTTCTTCCTTTTTCTTTTCTCTGCACTAGAAGGATATGTCCTTTTTTGTGACATTATTGAGTTGAAATTCGCGTTGTGTGTTTTTTTCATTGAATAATGCATTTTGTATCATTACCCATATCAATTGAAATATTATAGTCAAAAAAACGTTTTTTTTTTTTTCATGGAATATTTCAATGGATATGGGTAATGATACAAAATCTTGGGGGCCCCTGGTGGCCACGGGGGCCCTAAGCAGCCGCTTAGTTCGCTTATGCCTTGGGCCGGCTCTGGGTCCGACCCACGAGTATAAACGTACCTTTAGTGTGTTCAGGGTCTGGTTTTTTATGTACGTATAAGATGACCTCGGCGTGATGTTTTTGTTTGTAGATTTTGACCCTCAGGTCAACTTTTACTGGTTAAGGGGTGAAAGAACTATTCCGAGGGGTCACAGGAGTGGACGGGTCGAGCCCATGAGGTTTCAGATCGATGACAAACCTCACAGTCAGATAAGAATCTCTCAACAACTACCTGAGGTATGATGCCATACCGTTTGTTATCGCCGATGTCACTTACTTATGTTATTAGGAGCATTCGCATGTGTGTAATAGTGACCGTGATGTCATTTCCTGTAGTTTGTTCCTCTTGAGGCAGACATCTCCACTGAAGTTCCTGTCGTTCAATCAGCTCCGGACCTGCTCCCATTGTTCAGGAGACAGTATGACAACAACATCTTCGTAGGTTTGTCTGATCCCAAAAGTTTCGACTGTAAATTCTGATTGGCTCACAAATTCTCTGAAATGCAGATGTGTGGTCAGTCACTAAAGATGTGTTTTATTGCTTTGTTATTAACCGCCAGGTTCAATCATACGTCCATCAAGTTGCGCTGGAAATACGTGAATATTGTTTTTGCCCCACAGGTGCCAAACTGGAAGATCCCTGCTGCTACGGTCACACACAGTTTCACATGGTTCCCGATCGGTTTCGTAGGGACAAAATGAGCAAGAGGGGTCTTTCTGACCAGGTCGAGGTGACGCTGAGAGCTAACGGTATTGCTAGCCTGTTCGCGTGGACTGGGGCACAGGCTATGTATCAAGGTAGTTTTCAATTACTTTGACTCACGTGTTCCTTTGGGATAAAACTAAAAATGTATTTTGTGTCCCATCAGTTACCATAAATACTTCTTTTTTTTTTTAGGTTTTTGGAGTGAAGAAGACGTGAGCAGGCCTTTCGTGTCTCAGGCGGTCATTACAGACGGACAGTACTTCTCGTTTTTCTGCTATCAGCTCAACACTCTGGCTTTGACACAGAGATCTGACGGCAGCAATGTCAGAAAGAACCTGTGCTGGGGAACTGAAAGCATGCGCTTGTATGAGAGAGTCACAGATGGAGATGTAGTCGGCTGGAATGATGCTGTTCTCAGGCTGCTTGTTCGGTTTTTATTGAACAAGCCTTGACTTTGAAAGTGTAAAAATATAAGACGCTCTTGTTTGTTCTAAGTTTAATAAACTTAATATATGCCAGAATCGATCTTACTTGCATTATTCCGTTTTTTCCTTTCGTGTTTGAAAATTCAGTTTTTGGATATGGGTGCCCAAAAAACGGTATTAAAACAAAACTCCAAGGCTATTTGATAAACAGCCGCTAGATCACAAAAATATCTGTCGGTACCCATCTTAAATGTTGCTCTTTCATAACTCAGTCAACTTAGTCTCAGATGTGCCTCTTAAAATTGTTTAGTAGAAATAAAACTACTCATTTTTAATAAGAAAATTGGAAACAAATGAGGTGATTGTTGAAATACAAGAGTGTGGAGGTGTAAATGAATGTATAATAATCTGGATGTGGGTAAATTTGCTGAGAAATGTTTGAGTTCATATTGAGATCTTCAATAATATTGACTTTTGTTTGCAGACTTCACGATCCCTCGTCTGAGAGAAATTGAGGCATTAAAGAGATCGTATCTGTGATTTTTCTTAGGCATATGTTGATTTGTTAATCAAAATAAATCCCATAATTAGTTTATTATTTACTCAATGTCCAAACAACAGAATATACACCACAACTCAGAATACACAGACATTTAACATATAATTCATTTGCTTATTATTGCTTATGCTGGTAAGCCACAAGTAAAGCTGAAAGCTGAGTCTAAAAGAACATTCATCCTGATTCTTGAAATTCTCATTGTTCCAGTTTTCTTTGTCTTGTCGTGGTCTCCATCCCATTACTGTCGCTATGAGTCCTAGAACATACATTTGCAATATTATTGTCACTTTTTGCATCAAAGTTTAGCGCCAGGATTGTATCAATAATGTCTTCAGTCACTCAAGTCGTGAAATTATTTTTAAGCATACTTACAGTTTACTGGTCTGCTCAGGATACACATCATTCTCTGCAAATTGTCAAATCCTTGGTTAATTTTTACACCACCAGTCACTTTTTTTATTTTTGTGAGGGAAACGATTGAAACTGTGACATAATTTAAAAGTTACACAGTGACCAATAGTATTTATATTACTGTAATCAATACTTATTTAAAATGAAATGTTATATATTGCTGCTGTCCTTCTAAAACCTTGTATCTCCATCTCAACATTTTTTTTGCAATAAATCATCATTATTTGTCTTCTTTCATGTTTGTCACTGGGTGTTTTGTCACAGGCAAATATCTAACCAATAAAATGTATTTAAAGGTGCTTGTCGATTTTTACGCCACAGTATTTAATGATTTAATAAGTGTTGTTTTCCATTTCCTGAAGGACAGCGATGATATTTAAAGCAAAAGCGTAGATAACATCTTTCTGTACTCGCTGGAGCTCTATATGGCTCATGAAATATATCATGTATTTTACAGTGAAATATTGCAAGATCATCGTTCACCGTACCTGTCGTTGCAGTGTTGTGGTCTTGGCGTGTTTTGCATTTTTCCCAAACCAGAATCAGAGTGACCAGGACAATGACCTCCACCACGATGACCAGAAAGGGCTTGAGAGGCTCAAGGAAAGACAAGACCCTCAGCTCCACCTGAGACTCGATGGGTTTGATATCAAACTCAGCACTGCATATGTACACCCCAGCATCTGCCTCAGTCAAATTCAGTACAGACAGTTTGGTGACGTTTTTGTGTATAATGATATTGTACTTCAAAGGGCTGGCGGTGACGTTAATAAGATCCTGAGGAGACGAAAACAAAACCTATAATCTCATGTGTGCTTTATATATCGTGCAGTGTTTTATTAGTCATGCCATTATGTATGAATGATTATTACATAATGTCCCTTACAGCAGATAAGCATACTTTAAGTGTACTTTAATAGTTCTAATATTTGTAAGTGTACTTGATGTAGTATGTATACTACATCTACTAGTACTATACTTCTACTTGAGACTAATTGGCCTGATTTATAAAATTACACTTTTCAGAATACGTTAAGGCTGCGTCCAAATAGCCCCACTTGCGGTCTTTGCACTTGACCACTTGACTACTTTCATGACGTATTTCCTGTTTCTGGCCCAAGTGTGAAGATCCCAAGTGAGCATGTAGTATTTCTTACCCGTTGCGACACACTTAGCAAGTGCAAACATATAACGTTAATTAATGTGGTGTTTCTAAGTATGTGATAAAAATTCTTATTTTTTACTACGAAATTATATGTGATATCTAATTAATTATATAGTCAAGTCAAGTCAGATTTATTTGTATAGCGCTTTATTTGTATTGTATGAAAGCAGCTGTACCCAAAAAAGCAAAAACAAAAGAAAAACTCATGTTAGCCAAACATAGAATAAATAAAGATATAACCTTAAAAAGTATTTGTAAAACTCACGCCGGAAAGCTTTCCGCAACATCTCACGAGACCCGAGCAAAAAGTCTCATGATATATCCAGAACGTGATGCATGATGGGATACTTAGCCCTGAATACCGCGCGGAAGCGTGCGTTAAGGGCACTGCACTTTGGCGTTTTTGAGACTTTGCCCTCGAGTGGCCAAGACCGCAAGTGGGGGTATTTGGACGCAGCCTAATTGTAACAACAATAGTTGCCCTACTTTATGCAAGTACACTTATCACTAGTTTAGTAGTGCTTATGCAGCAACTATACTTGTAAGTCTTCTGTGAACTTCACATCGTACTTAGTTTATTGTTTATATCTTTATATAGTATACCAATATGTCCCTCTTTAGGTATTCATTCTTGTACTTTTTGTTTGAAGTAAATTTTGATCAAAAGATTGATAGATAGTTCTCGTATGAGATGTCGTCTTGCTGTTCACGCCGGATAAAGAAGGCGTGCAGACGGTTGCTCGTATACTTCCTCTTTGGTTTCCTGTTTTCAGTCTTTTCAGTCTGACTTTTCTGTCAGTATGGTACGTGTCATTTTAAGTGAATTGATCAAATAGTAGACTAAGAGTATTCTTATTTTTAGCTTAAAAAAGTATGTTAATAGCACACTTGAATCATTCTCTTTTGTAAGGGGTTGGAAACTCATTTCTTACCTTTTCAGTGTTATTCACCTTGTACCAGCTCCAGGTCTTCGGTATATGTTTAAGTGTACACTTGAGTGCAACTGTATCTCCAGTGTAGCTCACTATAGGTTTGTCTCGCTTGTCTTTCATTACCGGAACTGAAAGAAAGCCAAACGTACTGGATTAACACCTCAAAATGGTGACATTGAGTCATGAAACAATACATGCAATGCATGAAAATATTTGATAAACAATTGTATATCGCACGTAAGCGTACCATCAAAAACAAATGTCACTTGTGCATCATTTTCTCGGAAGACACATGAATAATTTCCCACATCTGCGGCCTGTATGCTGAAAAAACAACAGCACCAAGTCATTCTTGTCATGTTGAATTGGTATAGAGATAAAAAATTTAAATTCTGCCTTAATTTGTTCACCCTCATGTCAATCATGACTCTTTCTTCTGTGGAACACAAAGGAAGATATTTTGAGAAATGTCTCAGGGGTTTTGTATCCATACAATGGAGGTCAATGGGGTTCAGTGTAGTAGAGAAGCGTATTCATTGAGGTGGGCAACAGCAGCAACACCTTCTGTCCTGGTTCGAACTGGCGCATTCTGGCATGATGGTCATACCATCGTTTCTGTGCCTTCTGTGCTTCTTGGAGATTCACCTTTGCCTGTTCTCTGTGTGTCTTCCAGGATAAACCGCACAATGCTTCTCTCCTCCGATGATACATTTGGCTTTGTCCAGGTCTTTTTCAGAACGTCCAGTAGTCCTTGTACTTGCCAGCCGTACAGGAGTTCAAATGGTACAACCGGACTTTTAAACAATAAACACTTAAAAAGTAAACAAAAAAAACCCGTTTAAACTCAACGTTTAGACAATAAACATTAAGCATGACAAACGAGTATGTGTGATATGGCTCGTAAGCATTGACAGATAGAGGATATGGAATATGAATGTCTGACCAAGCGCCATTGGAATTGCGTGTGCACCCACTCCTCCTATAGCGGTGTTAACAGGAAAGGGAAATGCGAGTGTGAATGTGTGTGTGTGTGTGTGTGTTGCCAGCGGTGAAGAAGATCACTTCTTCACACCAACATTCTTCAAAATATCTTCACTTGTGTTCTGCAGAAGAAAGTCATACAGGTTTGAAACAACACGAACGTGAATAATTGACTAAAGAATTTTCATTTTGAAGGTGAACTGTCCCTTTAACAATTCAGGAAATGTGCTTTGTTCGTAATTCAAGAGGTTGGATAAGTTGTTTTTATTGAAACAGACACACTTACGTCTTTTTGAAGATATACTGATCATTGTTTCTATTTACAGTTTCCTTTGAGTTTTCAATTTCTTGTCCATCTTTTGTCCAGTAACCAGTGACGGACGGGGGATTATTTGGTATGTCACTCAAGTTACATAAAAGTTCAATGGTTTGGGGTGACAGGACTGCAGGTTCTTCAATGACTTTGACATGACTTTGACCTGAGTGTCGAGAAAGTGGTTTATTGTCTTCAGTCATTTCATCAGTTATTATTGCATCACAAGATGGTGGTGACCACATGTGCAGAGTTTTGCATGCTGTGTGCTGCTATTGCTTGAAAAGATATGGCGGGGTAGTACGTACCTCTGGACAAATCTTTCCGAATTGTTATTACAGGATTCAATTCTGGCAAGGAGGTTGTCTCTGTAAAAAAGAGCCATTTTCTGCTGTTTCATTTGATTTGATTAATGTTTTAATCTAAAATACTGCATTACTGTTTCAAATGAAATCTTGGTTAAAATAATGATTATATCCCTACATATATCCTATCCCTCAGAACATGAACAGATCAATGGAAACTGAACTGGATCAAACAGGCAACAAGGTCATGATGTCAAAGCTGCAGAACAATTCAGAACATGCAAGACGAATAACAAAACAACACACCTGAATGTATCGTGTCACAGTAGAGGAGAAGGAAGATGATGTGTATGACATTAGCCATGGAGAAGAGCGGAGCGTCCCAGCAGCTCTGCTGTGTGCGAGCGAGGCGTGGCATCTTTTCTTCAGAAGCCAGTCCCAGGAGACACCGGTTCCCCTCCCCTCAGCCAACCGTCTCTCTTTACTGCAGTCATGGTGACCCGGCGGGGCTAGCGTTCGCTTTCAGCTTCCTGCTTTAAATGAGTCATGAGTGTCAGGAGGCGGCAGCAGCCCTGCCTGATCAAATGATGGCACATCTTGCAGTATAACCCAGTGCTGAGGAGGAGCAGACACAGTGACGTCTGATTCACAACCTCACCACAGAGACATAAAGGAACGTTTTTAAATGCTCTTGTCCCGAATGATTGCTGTACTCGACTCCTGTTCAACCCTGTTATGCTGTGACATTTGGCACTTTCTGATATGAAGTGACACCCGAATGACTCGTACTCTAGTTTTTTTTGTTTACACACATATTTTAGCCTTGTTAAGGTCAATAGGTCAACTAAATGATGTGGTGCCATAAGCAAGACGACTAAAGTTTACTAATAGTTTAACCGGACCTATTAAAACATGTAATGTAATATGTTAATAAATGACTAATTTAACCAAATATTATTTGAAAAACATAACAAAAATTAAATAAATAAAAATGCTGCCTTACTATTATTGTTGTTAATAATAATAATAAACTTAATTATAAATTAAGTTGAGGCACTAAAATTATTAAAGGAAGATAAATAAGAACTAAACTAAAACAACAATACTAAAATAAATGAAATGGCAATATAAAAAAGAATCAACTAAATATTAACGTGACAAAAGCACACAGAAATGCTAAAAATGTAATTCTCTAAAATTTAATTAAAAAAAATTCTCTTAAAAACTTAAATTCACATTAGAACTAAAATTATAAAAAGAAATCATAATTTAGGTATATTAATTAAGTTACAATAAAATTAAAAACAAACTAATAACTGCTTTTTATATTTATTTTCAACCCTGTTTCATTCATTTTGTTTGGAACGTTTTTGAACATTCCACATTTTCATTTGTTTAGCAGTTTATATTAATCATATTATACAGATGATCTTATATCTATAATTAATATTAACATTAAAAGTACATCAATTCCAGAGTGATTTTGACAGGATGGAAATGTAACACTTAAAAAGTTTGCTTTACTGTAGATACAACCACTTATTAAGGAGTGGGGGTGTGAGATAAAAAATTGGCCATTTCAAATATATGTGTGTTTGTGTTTGTGGTTGAAAGAGGGGGCGCATTCCCCATTGGTGGTCCCTCTGTGTCTTATGACATCCCCTAATACATCAGGCTTGAAAAAGGAAAATATGTGAAGTAACCTAAACAATTTCCAAATGTTATAAATCTTTCTTCTAATAATTCTAATGAAGAGCTCAGAAAAGCTGATTAAATTGGGCTTTTTTGACCGGGGTCATTCTGAGGATGTTCTCTGTGATGCAACTTGACCGCAGGGTTGTCATGCAGAAAAGCCTCTCATTGGATTTAATCTGACCAATCCTGTGGCAAGAGTGAAAAAAGGAAAGGAGAATTTCTCTCTGTTGAAAAGATTATCAGGTCACATCCAGAAGAAGCCAAACCAACGGGCAAAATGGCTCACGATGGGATGTCTAGAGAGGAATATGAGGAATACCAGAAGCAGATGGTGGAGGAGAAGTACGTTTGAATTTCATTTCCAAATCCACTAACAAAAGAACTCCATAGCACTATAGTAGTGTGCGTGCGTTTCTAGCAGCTGTTAAATGACGTCTGCTATAGAAAACACCTGCCTAGTATGAAAAAAGAACTCTTATTTAACAGGCATTTAACATAAAAGTTGTGGACACACAGATAAATAAGAGTGGAGATGTTGTATATGTCATGTAGCCTGATAATCTGCCATTTTGTGTTATAATTCTTAATTTCTGTTTCTGTATTATTTTCTATTTGTATATCTTGTTTCTCCTCTACATCGCTTGGGACAAGGATGGAGAGAGATGCAGAATTTGCAACTAAAAAAGCAGAGAGGGCTTGTCTGAGGACATGTTTGAGAGACAAATACAGACTTCCGAAGGTAAGAGATCACTGTAATGCTTCATTTAGTAACAAATGTCCTTCGAGTGTCTTTAAGCAGCACATGAATAGCATCAACTGGTCGAGAAGGTTCAGATAGCAGGTGTGTGCCATTTGCCAATGCGTGAGATCCGCTTTTGGAGTGATTTTGCCAAGAGATTAACTCATAAAATAGTGGACTTAGTCTGGATTTACATGGCTTACAGTCTCAAGTTCTTGAGTGAACTCTAACAGTAAATGTAATTTTGATGCTATAATCATTTCATGATGATTCACATCTGTTTTAGTGAAAATACATGAATAACAAATGGTATAATGCCATGATGATGACAGTGAACATGAAATCAAACAACTATTGGCGGTATTTTATCACTTAAATATGAAAATAAAATATAATACATCACATACTTTGATACTTAAATCTATGAAATAACATGAAAGCATAATAAAAAAAAGTTTGATTTTTATCCCGTTTTTTATTTTCTTTCCTAGTTATTTGTTCGTGTGGAAGAGTTGTTTTGTTATTTTTAATTGAATTTTTTTGTATTTTGAATGAACTCATATTGTCCGATTTTTATATATAAATTAGGGCTGTCAAACGATTAATCTCGATTAATCGCATGCAGATCACATCACATAATACATGTCTATGTACTGTGGATGTTAATTTTGTATTTATAAACACAAAATCATACACATACATGTATATATATTTAGAAAATATTTAGATGTATTTATGTATATTTATCAATAATTGAAATTATATATAAACATTTATTAATTTATATATTTGTCTTAAATATATGCGTGTATGTGTTTATAAATACAAAATAAATATGCACAGTACACAAACATATATATATATACAGTATATATATACATTTTTATATTCACTAGTAATTTTTATGATTTTGCTTTTGTTGTTTAATTATTTACTTCTTTAATATTCCTATTTAGTTTTGATTCATTTTTATTTTTCATTGATTTCAGTTTTTCAAAAATAATTTAGGCCTATATTTCAATCGATTTCAATGATCAGAATTGTTTTAATGGTTTTAAGTGTAAATGTACTAGCTTTTATATACTGTAGAAAAAGAAGTGTTTGATTGGTTCTCCTCAGAGTGAACAGGATGACATCACGACCCAGCAGGCTGGAGATGATGTTGATGTGCCGGAGGAGCTGATAAAGATGGTGGATGGAGACGCTCCACAGGAGGAGGAGAAAGAGTCCATCATGCAGAATCTTCAGAACATGGACGTGGATCAGCTGAAGGAAAAAGCTCAGGCCACGTTCGTGGAGATGAAATCCAAGGCTGAGGAGAAATGCACTGTTGTGTGATGTGTCGATGATTTCATATTCTGAGAGATGTGGGAAACTCAGTGCTAATTCATCATTTGGTTTCACCTTATTTTTCTTTGTTTTAAATGAAACTATCAAATGATTATCTACAGTATTGATTTAATTTAACGAGTAAATGTAAATGATGAAGGCTTCTTGACCATGAGTGACCATTATGGACACAGACCGTGACACGTGTTTTATGGATTATTTATTTGAAAAATAAAGGTTATTTATTTTTATAAATGTCTGTCCTCAAATTTGATGTCTGTTATAAGAATGTGTTTGTCAGTATACGATGAGGTGATACATTAAAGAATTTCACAACAACAACAACAACAAACTAACAAAAATAGGTGGTCCATGTTATTTAAAGCATCAGTTTTGCTTTGATGCCAAGAATGGAAACACTTTAAAACTGTCGATCTTCAGCCTCGCCTACATCAACAGGGACGATTGTAGAACTGCAAACTACTCATGAAGTCATTCTGCATGTCCTCCATGTCGTCAGTGGTCTCGATAGGAATACTCTGCGGGGTCAAAGGTGAACTTGGCACATTCTCGCACATATATGTATGATCCCCATGCGTTGGAACGCCCAAGTGGTACCCGTGACCCCCCGCAGCCCCGAACAGAGGCTCGCAGACGTTGAGATATGGGTTGGCGCGATGCTGAGGGGAACAGAGGCTCGGGCTGTGGAAGCGGCGGTCAGACGCGGGGCTGTGGCTCGGGCTGGTCGAGGGGCTGTGGGGCATCAGACACGTCTGCTGGCAGCTGTTCTTCCGAGCGGGTCGATTCAGATCCAGTTTGGCAGTGAGGGGCTTGCCGATGTTAACGTCCATGTTCCACTGGACCACGTCTTCCAGGGATTTAAACTGGACTTGGAGACAAACCGTGAATGCGAGGTCGTCCTGTGAAGTAATGTGATATTTATCATGAATCAGATTCAGTATGGGAAGAATACACTTTCTCGACTCGTGTAAGGGTTTTGAGGAGGACTGGCGTTACCCTGAGCTTCTGTATTGAGCCGAGTCGGGTGTAGAGACAGTGCTGTGGAAGACTGCCTGATAATAAAAAGCTTCCCGTCGCCTCAACAGTCTCCTTATTCATCAGCTTGGGATCTACATCCAGCTCCTTTAATTTGAGATGATAGAGAATGTTAATGCACGCTCCTCCTCCATGTTTTGCTGTGGTTTAAATCTTCAATAAAAGCATTATGGAATAGATATTACCGTTTAAATGTTTATTTGCAAAAAGAAAAATACATTAAGAAACAAACATTTATCTATGTAACAACATCATTCTTTCATTTCTTCCATATTATAGAACGAAAACTAAACAATAAAATTGCTGAATATTACAACTGTTATTGTGAATTATGTTATGACAAAAAAATCCAAAATGAATCAAAACTACTTCATACATGTTATCATCTTTAGCGTAGACAATTCTATTCAAAGTCCTCCATTTAAAAACATGATTTCAATCATATTTTTGTTTTGTAATGAGCTCTGACAACCCTAACTAATTTGAAACATTTTGATATTTAAAGTCCCTGTGAAATTAAAAATTACAATTCTTGTTTTTTCATGAAACATTGCAGCGTCTATAGTAAATAGCTTATCAATGTGGGTCATTTTCTTTTAAAATTCATGTACTCTCATAATCTTCAGTTAAAATCTGAAAATGCACTTCCGCCCTGAAATGACTGCTTGGACGGAGCATCCGTTAACTCCGCCCCTTCAGCTGTCAGTCTGCTGCCAGTTTCATTTCAAAATTAATGCAACGTAATTGTAATGTTTTTACACATCCAATCAGTTCGGGAGGAAAAATGCAAGCCACGCCCACTCATTTTCTCCTTTGAAACTCCTTTTCACTCGGAAACGTGTCAGAATACGCAAGTAAAAACGATCGCAACTTCCGGTTCACGGGGACTTTAGAAGATTTTTAAGATCATGAAAAACATTCGGTCGAGTGACCCTAAACGTTTGAATGATGGTGGATATTTGCGACCATGACTGAAATGAAAAAAGTCCTCTCACCAGCGGGAGGTTAGTTATGTGCGCCTGACACGACAGCATCTCCTCGGGCTTGTTCACAATGCTGGTGTAGATGACCAGCACGTTGGAGAACTCGGCAGCAAAATCCATTTTAATCTGAACGCCACAATCATAATCCAAAACTTTACTCTCTGGAAGTTCTGCGTTAAAACACAAAGGCAAAAAGACAATGCTAATTCGTTAACCCAGAAGAATCGTATAGACAGTTTTAAAGCAACAACGTTAACAAACGTTACTGCTTATGCACGCTTTTGTGGCCCGAACCTAATTTCTGGTACACATCCGCAAAGAAAAGAGTCGATGTAGATTGTTTCTGATAACAAGCAACAGAAATAACAAGTAAATGACAATAGCTAGCAAGTTAAAAGTAGCATTATTTTGGGTTACCGGCAGAAGAATCGTTTCTTGGCTAAAATGAAATGCGACAAAGTTACACGACCCATTCAACAAATCGTTTATTTCATAATTAATAAATTGTAAATTAATAAAAATAATGAATTATTATACAATTAAATATTAATGTCAATGAATATAAATAAATAGCCAGACCGATCAACAAACACAGACCGGAAGTTAACCTCGGGCCAGACGCTTGCGTCCGATGAATCTGTCTATAATTCTAACAATGGCAGGTAGTTGATGTTACCGTGTGCTTTAATCCAGTGCAGATCGTGTGCCTGACCCGGGTGGGAATATTCTCCAGGACAGATAGAATCGGCGAGGGAGCGTCTCTCTGACAGACTGCTGCGGATCTCCAGAGCCTGTTTACCCTTTGTGGGGTCAAACTGACCCATATCTATTGTGTTACAATCGAGCACAAACAGATGTCTACTCTTGCACTTTTCAATCAGTCAAATATACCTGGATGTAAAACTAAAAAAGTGATATTGTCTGAAACGGTTTGGCTTTAAAATGTCGAGGCTCCCTCACCTTCAGCCACTCTGTCCAGAAGAACAGTTATCTTTTGGTCCTCTAGGAGGCGTCCCTTCAGGAATTTGATAAACACTCCATTGGTGAATCCACTGGAACTCAATTCAAAAGCTTCAGCGTCTTGGCACCTACACAAAAATCATTTATTAAAGCAGACAATCAGTCCAAGACAAAAAAGACAAGCGTATTCATACTTAAAGGGATAGTTGATCCATAAATTAAAATTCTGTCATCAGTTACTCGAGTTGTTCCAAACTTGTATACATTTCTATGTTCTGTTGAACACCAAGAAAGATATTTGGAAGAATGTTAGCAACTCGCATTTCTGACCCCCATCGTAGGAAAAATGAAAAAGGTACTCAAAGGTGCCCCAGAACGGTCCTCAACACATCTTCTATTGTGTTCAACAGAACAAATGACACAATCATTCTAATTTCCTGTGGTAGTCAATGGAGCTTCCGAACTAACGCTCTTCCAAATATCTTTCTTTGTGTTCAACCGAACCCCCCCAAAAAATGATACAGGTTAGGAACAACTAGAGGGAGAGTCTACTTTAAACTGTCCCTTTAAAAAAACTGTTACTCACGTTGCATATCCAAACACAATATTGGCAGTGACCTTGAGCATGACGTTTGGCATGACGTCATCGTGAAAATTTCTGAAACGATAAAGGATGCTTGTTTTAGCCAGATTCCAGCGCCTGACCAGCAGAAGCCTGGCAACTGATTCCATATGAGTTGCATTTGACCTTTTCCTGCACATATCCAGGAGGAAAACGTTGAGTCCGGTTTCTTTCTCCTGCATCAGTTTCAGGATGCTCTGGACACAGAGGCAGTTGGCAGAATGGTACGGATTCGGGGCGTCCACAGGCACCATGAAACTGTGCCCGAAGTTTTCGTAACCGTGTCCGGCGTAATACAACAGACCTAAAGAGAAGCAATTGACGGACTAACTTCATTCCAGTTCACCCCAAAATACCATTTTCATTCCCTTCAAAGAACGTTTTCTGTGATGCTGCTTTGAAACTACACTACCATAGACTCCTTTATGAAGCAGAGACAGGAACTCCTCCACAGCGTTCCTCATCTCAGACTCCGTCAGATCCAGCAGCGACACCACTTTAAAGTTCAGCTGACGCAGCAGATTGGTGAGGTCATACACGTCCACCATCGGAGCCTTCAGCTGTGGATGGTTTCGATATGTGAGGTTACCCATCAGAAGAGCCACTTTGTCCGTAGCTGTTGAGAGAAGCCACGTGTTCACCGAGATGCCTTCAGACATCATATTATACATCAGGAATGCTTCTGATCAACTCACCGTAAGGTTTTTCAAGACTGTAATCTGAGGAAGAAAACCACAATGAGTCGATTGTGTTTTTCGGTATATGCAGAGATCTTCAAAAATAGCTACGATGGAAACAGAAGAACTTACACTGGTCGTTGGTCAAAAAATCGTCTGAAAAATCGAAGAGAAACAAATTTACTGCCATTTTATTCTCCCCGTTTAAGAAATGATCCATGTTTGATCGCAATCTCACATGTCCAACATTTATTCATGCAGACAATCACCATTAAAGATCAGATCGAAGTTGTGACCTTCACCAGATCGTTCAGTGAGACTAGTCAAGAGAGAAAGCCAAAGGCATTGAATACAAATCAAGCCCATTCGTCTGCTTGGAACGGCGGTCCCAATCTGAAACCTTCCACCACACAGTTTTTCTTTCATGCATTAATCGGTTTGAAGTCCCCAGACGTACGAGAGACGTGCCGATTCATCTACCTTCAGAGCATTCCGTCGCTTCTGAGATATGAATCGCTATCTGTGGCTGTTTCATTTCAGAATGGCAAGGACTTTCTTGATGAGGAAACAGAATTTGAACAGCTCAGCCCCACGTGTTTCTGTTATTTTAACGGAACACGTTTCATAAAAGTTTTAAGGAAGCGCTCACCCAATACATGAACCTTCTCTGGTCATTTCCTAACCCTCACACCATCCCACTTTTATGTGAATTTGTTACTTCTGTTGAACACAAACCAATCGTTTTATTTCGAAAACGCTGCGAAATGTCGAAGCGCCAAACATCCACCATTAAAGTTTAGCAAATACCTCCAGTGGCTTCATAAATGTCTTCTTAAGCAAAACAGTACGTTTGTAAGTGAAAATTGGGCGTATTTAGCATTCGATACATTGCGTATCCGTGGTAACAGACAGGACACGCGGTACGTTCAAATACGCATGATTTGTCGATAAAGTTGAACCTCTCTGGTTCTTGTGTCTTGTGACCAAGCTGTGACGAGAACAATGAAATTTAAGGTTATCAATGTTTTCCTTCACTATTTTGGCATAGGGTTATTATAACACGTCAACATTTTTAAATAAAATGATTCGTTTTTGTTCAGCTGAAGAAAGCAAGTCATACTGTAGCAATAGCCAACACTAAATCGATGCCCAAAATCATTTGGATATTAAGTCAAGCTCATGTTCTGTGAAGGCATTTGGTCAATTTCCTACCGTAAATATATCAAAACGTTATTTTTGTGTGTGGATGCCGTAAAACCGCGAACAAAAATGGCGGGAGACACGCCTACAAACTTCGCTCGCCGCTGCCCGCTCTTTGGGAATGACCCACTCAAGTTTGGTAGAGCTGTTCAGCTTTCATGTTCATCGACTCTCCACAACGTCATTACAGCGGTAAGCCAACGGAGAGCATTAAAACAAACCTGATTTTTATTAGCAACGGCCTGCTACAGCGTCTCTGATGGACAACGTCAAAGACAATTTTCTCGATTTTTTGCGCTTTTAGATTCCAGATTTTCATATGGTCGTATCTCGGCCAAATGTTGTCCTACCCTAACAAACCATTCATCAATGGAAAGCTTAATCATCATGTATAAATTTCGAAAAATTGACTGGTTTTGTGGTCCAGGGTCAAATACACACCTGAGATGGCATGAGGGCGAATAAATGAAGAATATTCATATCTGGGTGAACTATTTGTGTAATAAAATTCTCTCAAAAACCGAGTTATCCGTTCGAGTTACTCTAACCAATGAATAAATACAAAGCAGAAAACATCTTTCATACCGATAATAACGTCAACTTCATTGCTCCATGTACGTTCACTGCTGCAACAGATCTCACAGCGATATCTCCCCTGGTGCTCTGCCGTCAAATACTGAACCTACAGTAAAACAGCAAAACAAATAATTCAATCTTTTTACTTCTAACAGATCTTGAACAAGCAATTCACAGTCACCCATCGAAATGTAATATGTACACATACATCTCAAAAGCGAGATATAATCCACAAAAGCAAACATTCATTCTCTTTAGTTTCATCTTACGTTGTATTTCCTCTTGGTGGCTTTTTTGATTGGCGCTCCATTTCTGTACCATTGATATTGTGGTAGGGGTCTGCCAATAGCGCCACACTCCAGAAAGAGCGAATCTCCCACCAGAAGCCTTTGAGGTTGAGGCTGAATGAGAACCCTTGGCCTGCCCTCCGATGGCAGAGATACTAAACCTGAACCAGAAAACCAAACGCATTTGACATTTTATTAAACGCTCCAAAACATACAACAACTCTATGAGACTTGTCATGTTGAACAGGAATATTTTACCATATCTTGGTGGAACATCAAGGACGTCTACTTGGGCCCAGTGACTGAACTCACATGAGTTTCCACAGTTGACTCTACAGATGTAAAACCCCGCGTCTTTGAGCTGAACCGGACTGAACACCAGATCAGGGGAGGAGCTATGAGGTACCTGTTAGAACCATGACAGGATGACACGATTGATTGATTGTTTCTCTGTTTATACTTATATGTTTCTACACACCTCCTCTGTTTTTCTAAACCATTGGAATTGCACGTGTGAAGAGCCGACAGCGTAACAGCTGAGACGGAGGTTGTGTCCGGCAATGACCGCCACCGACTGCGGGTGGACAAGGATTTGAATACCTGATGGGACAAAGTCAGATGTAGAGTAAAATAACAACTTTTATAATCTCTGAAACTGGAGCATGTAAACAAGTAATTTATGACGAGCCCTGTGATGTGATATCAATCCTTAACTTATTTCAAATAATATATATTTGAAAAACTTAAACTAAATGCAAAGTAGAAATGTTGCCTAAGCATTTAATTTTGTAAAGGCACTATCATTTTTAAGTGGAAATAAATTCAAACTAAACCAAAACTTAAATAAAATAGGGCTGTAAAGCGATTAATTGCGATTAATCGCATCCAGAATAAAAGTTTGTGTTTACATAATATATGTCTGTGCACTGTGCACATCAATTTTGTATTTATAAACACATACACACACGTCTATATAATTTATATCATAAATGCAACATTAATATGCACAGTACACACAGACATATATTGTATAAACACAAACTTTTATTTGGATGCGATTAATCGTTTGACAGCCCTAAAATAAAAATATATTAAACATCACTAACAATATTAAAATACACAAGTAAATAATAACATGACAAAAAAAAATTAACAAAAATGTAACTCAAAAAGTATATATATATATATAAATCAACATGACTAACATTTTAAAATAAAAATAATAATAAAAAATATTAAAATAAGCATGAATAAATTCATATATATATATATATATATTATAATATTA